>NC_142930.1:93634692-93671805 GCF_046866305.1 Octopus bimaculoides | reverse complement strand
TATATATATATATATATATATGCATATATATATATATATATATATATATATATATATATATATATGCATATATATATATATATATTATATATATATATATATATGCTTATATATATATATATATATATATATATATATATATGCATATATATATATATATATATATATATATATATATATATATATATGCATATATATATATATATATATGCATATATATATACATATGCATATATATATATATATATATATGCATATATATATATATATATATATATATGCATATATATATATATATATATATATATATATATGCATATATATATATATATATATATATATATATGCATATATATAATATATATATATATATATATATATATATGCATATATATATATATATATATATATATATATGCATATATATATATATATATATATATATATATGCATATATATATATATATATATATATATGCATATATATATATATATATGCATATATATATGCATATATATATATATGCATATATATATATATATATATATATATGCATATATATATATATATATATATGCATATATATATATATATATATATGCATATATATATATATATATATATGCATATATATGCATATATATATATATATATATATGCATATATATATATATATATATATGCATATATATATATATATATGCATATATATATATATATATGCATATATATATATATATATGCATATATATATATATATATGCATATATATATATATATATGCATATATATATATATATATGCATATATATATATATATATATATATAGATATATATATATATATATATATATATATATATATGCATATATATATATATATATATGCATATATATATATATATATTATATATGCATATATATATATATATATATATATATATATGCATATATATATATATATATATATATATGCATATATATATGCATATATATATATATATATATATATGCATATATATATGCATATATATATGCATATATATATATATATATATATATACACACACATATATATAATTTATATTATATATAATTTATTATATTACCTGTTCACCTAATGACAAGTGCTTAAGCAAAGCAATTATCAATGAAGAAAGCTACCATCTGAAGTATGTAGTATGAATATGTCACACTTTGTCTATGAGAAACAGAGGAACACCACAACAGTGTTCAGATATCTATAGAAATTGAAATACCAATGTTTTTGGCCCTTTTGATATTGATTCATAAAGTAATACAATGCCAACAATGCATTGTGGAAAAATACGTCACAACCAAGTAAATTGATGCTTAAAAGAAGGGAAAAATCCAAATGCCATCATTATAATACCAATATAAAATCTAATTTATTTTCTAGGGGACAAATAATTGAGAGTACCTCAGTTGATTCAGTCATTAAACTGTGACCATGCTGGGGCACTGCCTTGAAGAATTTTTAGTTGAATGAATCAACCCCAGTACTTTTTTTAAAGCCTAGTGCTTACTCTATCAGTCTCTTTTGCTAAGTTACAAGGACTTAAACACACCAACACCGATTGTCAAGCAGAGGTGGGAGACACATAAACACACACACACACACACCCACATATATATATATATATATATATATATATATATATAATAGGCTTCTTTCAGTATCCATGTACCAAATCCACTCACAAGGCTTTGGTTGGCCCAAGGCTATAGCAGAAGACACTTGCCTAAGGTGCCATGCAGTAGGAGTGAACCCAAAAGTATGTGGTTGGGAAGCAAACTTCTTACCACCCACCATCTAATAACCAAACTTCTTTAGTGAAGTGAAGGCACACTTTCAGCTTACCAGCCACATGATTTTGAGCTCAATCCCAGTCAGGCAAGTGTTGTCGTCTATACACCAGGGCCTGCCAAAATCTTGCAAATGAATTTTGTGGATAGAAACTGAAAGATTATCACATATGTGTGCATGTGTCTGTATGTGTGTTTGTTTACATCTGTGGTCCACAAAAGTTGTGAGCTTTGAGCAGCGTTGTTGTTGTCACTTTTGCAGTCAATGATTCAACTTCATGCCTTGTGGCTTCAAAGACATGTGAAGTAAGAGATACCGAATTTGAAAAACGAATAAAGATTAGTGATAGGAAGAGCATTTGGCTGTAAAAGCAATGACCCAGTAAATAATATATTCATCTAACCATCAGTATCATGCGAAACAAACAAAGGTACATATAGATATATATATATATATATGGGAGAATATACAAATAATAACAACAGACGAGGACAGGTGGTGTAAATAACAAAAGTATATATTAGTATGACGCTCGGGAATACGGAAAGTCTTTGACGTTTCGAGCTACGCTCTTCAACAGAAAGAATACGGAGACAAGGGGATGGTCATATTGCCAGTTTAGCCAATAATAACACACGCACTGTATATTTGGTGTTAATTTGCTTCAGCTTTATATTACATTAATCTTAATCTTATTTCGGCCAGAGTTCTTTCGTCACACTTCTGTGACCTCATCAGTGGTCCTTTGTTTCCTTCTTTCTTATGTGTGTCTCACCTTGCTAACTATCAGCCATTTTGTATTTTATATATATCATCATCATCATTTAATGTATTATATATATATCATCATCATCATTTAATGTCCATTATCCATGCTGGCATGGGTTGGATGGTTTGACTAGAGCTGGTAAGCCAGAGAGCTGCATCAGGCACCAGTCTGTTTTGGCTTAGTCTCTACAGCTGGATGGCCTTCCTAGTGCCAACCACTCTACAGATTGTACTGGTGTCTTTTATGTGTCACTGCCACAGGTACCTTTTACATTTCATATTGCATCTCTCACCATTTATACATCTCTTACTATCTATCACCTTCTCACCCTTATCTTCTTCTGAGACAGTACACAGTCTAGTATAGTCTAAACAAGCCTTCAGGTCAGAAGACAAAGATTTTTACATAGAGAGAAGGAAGCATAATTTTCAGTCAGTTAATAAAAATAGTCACCACACATTCACTTTTGGTTAGCTTTTTAGTGCTCCGTATTAACCTTAACTTTATATATTAACCTTAACTTTACACATCACAAAATATATCATTTGGATTCCTGTCAAATTAAAGAAACCATAAACCAAAATAATTTCATTTCTTAATTAAAAAAAGCTGTTTACCTGATAATTTTCAAAATTTGACACTCTAAATGAAACACAAGGAAAGTTTGATCCAATTTTACAGTAACCCAGTCTATTAGAAGAACAGTAGGATAGTAAAAATTTTAAAGTATTGTATGTAATTTCTTTCTTTGAAATAAAAATGAGCTTATCATCCCTATTTTTTCTCTCTTTTCCATATATATATATATATATATATATATATATATATATATATATATATATATATATATATTCTCTCTCTCTCTCTCTCTCTCTCTCTCTACAAAAAAACCTAAAAGATGAACTGATTTTTATTCAGTTGAACATGAAGAATAATCTTATTTTCCTTCTATAAATTTAGTCTGAAGCCTTACAAATAAATGAAATGGGAATTTATTTTTAGTGTATATGTTTTTGCCTTTTACCAAAAATTCTTAAGGCATTATATGAAACCATAGTAATCAGAACTCAAAACTAGGGTGTGGTCTCACTTTACACAGAACTTAGCATTAATCTAACTTATAAGGCTATAGATAAACTATTTTGAATTTACAATTCCAAGAGCCAAAACTTAAGTTATAATCTTATTTCTCACTTATTTTCTTTCCTTCATACTAAAATAACACTGAGGGTTGTTATAGAATTGAACAAAGAATACATGTTTATAAATGGCATATATGAAGAGCAAAAAAAATATATAAGTGCAGACATAGCTGTGTGGGTAAAACACTTAGCTTACAACCAAGTAGTTCTGGTTTCAATCCTACTATATGTCATCTAGGCAAAAATCTTCTCCCGTAGCCTTGGGTCAACCAAAACCTTATGAATTAAATGTAGAGTATGGGACTTGACTGAAGCACACCAGAGAGAGGGGGAAAGAGAAAAAGGGAAGGAGAGAGAGAGAGAGAGAGAAAGAGAGAGAGAGAGTGTGTGTGTGTGTGTGTGTGTGTGTGTGTGTGTGTGTGTGTGTGTGTGTGCCTTTCTCCTTTTGAGATTGATGAAATAAATACCAGTTGCATACTGGAGTCAATGCAATCAACTAGCCTACTCCCCTTCAAATTTCAAGTCTTGTGCCTATAATAGGAAGGGTAATTATCATATTTATTATCATAACCATTATCATTGGCACTCCACCGATTTCGAAAACAGGGGTTCCAGTTCATCCAATCAATGGACCTACCTGCTCATGAAATTAACATGCAAATGGCTGAGAACTCCACAAACACATGTACCCTTAATGTAGTCCTTAGGAAGATTCAGTGTGACAGAGTGAGACAAAGCTGGCCCTTTGAAATACAGGTACTACTCATTTTTACCAGCTGAGTGGACTGGAGCAACATGAAATAAAGTGATTTGCTCAAGTACACAATGTGTCACCGGGAATTGAACGCACAACTTTACAATCATAAGCCGAATACCCAAACCACTAAGCCATGCGCCTTCACACCATTATTATTATTATTATTATAGTATTGTTATTATTACCATTTATGTTTGGATTGGAGAGCGATGAGCTTGTTGTTACTCCAGACACTCAGTCTATTGAGAGCTGGACTGGGTTTTCATCATCATCATCATCATCGTTTAACGTCCGCTTTCCATGCTAGCATGGGTTGGACGGTTTGACTGAGGACTGGTGAAACCGGATGGCAACACCAGGCTCCAATCTAATTTGGCAGAGTTTCTACAGCTGGATGCCCTTCCTAACGCCAACCACTCAGAGAGTGTAGTGGGTGCTTTTACGTGTCACCCGCACGAAAACGGCCATGCTCGAAATGGTGTCTTTTATGTGCCACCCGCACAAGCCAGTCCAGGGGCACTGGCAACGATCTCACTTGAAAATCCTACGGGAGCCAGTCAGGCGGTACTGGCAACGGCCACGCTCAAAATGGTGCATCTCATGTGCCATCCGCACAAGAGCCAGTCCAGGGGCACTGGCAACGATCTTACTTGGCTTGCCGGGTCTTCTCACACACAGCACATTTCCAAAGGTCTCGGTCAGTAGTCATCGCCTCGGTGAGGCCCAATGTATGAAGGTCTTGCCTCACCACCTCAGCCCAGGTCTTCCTGGGCCTACCTCTTCCACGGGTTCCCTCAACTGTTAGGGTGTGGCACTTTTTCACGCAGCTATCCTCATCCATTCTCACCACATGTCCATACCAGCGCAATCGTCTCTCTTGCACATCACAACTGATGCTTCTAATGTTCAGCTTTTCATATTAGATTTGGTTAACATGTGGGAGCATCAGATTATGTGAGTGAGGATGCAAGATCCGTTCTGACATTGTTTAACCCTTTTGTTACCATATTTCAAATGAAACACACTGCTTCTGTTTCATTAATTTTGAAAATAATGAAGAATTTAGTCAAATGACTGCCATTAAGTTAATGAAGGTTTTAATTTAAATCACTTTAAAACAAGTTTGTATCATAGAACTGAGGGCGATTTCAAAAGGGTTAACATCTTGGGAGAGGAGAGGACACAGTAGACAGAGTAATCTCACATAGTGCTAAAAAGAAGAGATAGTTACAGATAGAATATCTTTGATGAAATGTTTGCTGAGAACTAAACAGTAACTTGCTGGAAACAGCAGTTAAATGACCATCAAATAACATCTAATAGTCTTCAAAGAAGGACAGATCACATGTCTGAAATTAGAAATGATACTTTTTTCATTTTTTTTGGTTTAGCTAACAAGAGGACTTCTATAGGGTTGTTTGATATAACCGAAATAGAAGTCAAATCTCCCAAGAACCACAAACTACACTGCCACATCTTAAGATCCACCAAAGCCAACACTATCACAGGCCAAAGAGAACGTCTCAATGTGGTTGATAGGTCTGTTAGAAATAGCAACCAAACCTCACATGAATTGAACTTAATTATCTTTTAAAAAAAGAAATTAACTAATGTAATCCGGAGGGCACACTATGTCAAAAAGAAATGTAAAGGTTATATTTGGAATATCTCAGATAATAGGTTTACTTGATCAGAGTACTTATAACTAACAACAACAACAGGCATATGGCGTAGTGGTTAAGAGCACGGGCTACTAACCCCAAGATTCCGAGTTCGATTCCAAGCAGTGACCTGAACAATAATAATAATAATAACAACAACAACAACAACATCAAAGAATACCTTAGAAATGAGAACCCAGGTTCGAAATTTCCCCAAGACACCTGAAGAAGGCTGGAGGGTATATCAGCTGAAACGTTGTGTTAACAACAAACAAGATGAGGGCAAATATCCGTTGAATGTAAATAATGTACATAATTCCTCATCTCTTAAATATAGAACTGAACAACAACAATAGTTTTACTTTTTAGCATTTAAACCGACCATATTTGGCTCAAATATTCTACATATTTTATGTTCAAACTGACCAAATTTGACCTCTCACGCCTATCCGACAATGTTATTTAAAAAATAACCAATCACATTATCAAATTCCCAGAGCTACAAGATAATGCACAATTGTTAGAGTAATCTGAATGCTAAAGGGATAATATCACCATAACGAGATGGTTGTTGTTTAGCTTTGACTGAAGGAACCTATGATCAAAGGTTTTCCAACCATGACCATCACAACTTTTTCTTACATGCTGGAAACTCAGGATTACATTACCTAAATATGTTCTTTCCTAAAGATGTGAAAGGGAAGGGAGTAAGATTTGCAAGAGACTTGGCATCTATTTCTAGCAGATTGAACAACCAGGTAGAGGTGGTTATTGTTTAGCTTTGATTGAAGGAACCTGTGATCAAAGGTTTTCCAACCATGACCATCACATCTTTTTATGTGCTGGAAACTCAGGATTACATTACCTAAATATGTTCTTTCCTAAAGATGTGAAAGGGAAGGGAGTAAGATTTGCAAGAGACTTGGCATCTATTTCTAGCAGATTGAACAACCAGGTAGAGGTGGTTATTGTTTAGCTTTGATTGAAGGAACCTGTGATCAAAGGTTTTCCAACCATGACCATCACATCTTTTTATGTGCTGGAAACTCAGGATTACATCATCCACTATGCTTTTTCCTAAAGATGTGAAAGGGAAGGGGGTAAACTTTGCAGGAGACTTGGCATCTATTTCTAGCAGACTGAACAACCAGGTAGAAGCCCTCTTGTTAGCCAGACCAAAAAAAACCTACACAGGTTAATTAAGGAAGGAGGAAAAATAAAATATCGATAATAAGTCCTTAAATAAATAGATAAAATATACAGAAGTCAAATATCAGCCAGCCTGACTGACCTAACAATCAAACAACTCCTTCTGCATCACCACCATATGCCCCCAGCCCCCACTTTCTCCTAATATGGAGTGTCTACATGATTTCTTTCCATGTTCTTCAACTCCACTCATAATACATTCAGCAGAGTTGGGATTGAGGGTAAGTGTGAGAAGGTAGGAATTTAAATCCCTCTTTATCTTATAATATGTGTGTATGAGAAGTTGTGTGAGAGTGTGAGAGGTGGAGGAAGTAAACCTTTCAGAGAAAGAGAGAGAAAGAGAGACGGACTGACAGACAGAATCCCCTTAGACTCCCAGCAAACAACAAAAAAGTAGGCTAATGGATTCCAATGTATACAAAAACCCTCACCTCACTTTCTCGGCTGCTGCTGCTGCTTCCACTACTGCTTTAAACCTTTATGACCAGCAATGGGAGGTGGGACATTGTTGTTGCTAAACCTGTATGTGGCCATTCAAATTGCTAGAAGTACCAGCCCAGCTTTTTTTTCTTATACACACATCCCTCAAGATTCATACATTCCATTTTTATCCCCACTAGTTCAGGATATGTGTAGAATGAAATAATAGTTCTGTGTGTACATACAATCCATCCACAAGATTCATCTGTTCAAATTCCCTACTCCTCAGACTTTCAAGATGTTTAAGGTGTGATATAGGACTGCCTATACCACACATCTTACAAAGAAAAAAATAAGGGACAAAGTGAAAAACAGATCATCACAATCATTATCATTTAACATCCACTGTCCATGCTGATATGGGGTGGATGGTTTGACTAGAGCTGACAAGCTGGGGAGCTGTACCAGGTTCCAGTCTGATTTGGCTTGATTTCTACAGCTGGATGCCCTTCCTAAAATCAACCACTTTACAGTTTGCTGGGTGCTTTTATATGGCACATAGGTGTTTTTGCGTGGCACCACACAGGCACCTTTACATGGCACCACATATATAAAAATATGAAATACTTTATAATTACTGCTATCCACAACTTTTTAAATGCCCCAAATGTGATTATCTTTTAGCATTTACTTGTTTCAGTCATTGGATTGCAGTCATGCTAGTGCACTGCTCTGAAGGGGGGTCAAACAAATTGATCCCAGTGCTTATCTTTTTTTTTAAGCCTATCAATCTCTTTTGCCAAACTGCTAAGTTACTGGGACATACAAGGGGGTGCTGAAAAGTTCCTAGCTTTAAGGATGTTTGTTGCAAAAGACCTGGTTGGAGGTCCAACCTTCTGAGTTCTATTACAGAGCTTAGAAAACTGAAGGACCGTTGCAATAAGTGTGTGAATCTGAGAGGGGAATATGTTGAATAAAATCATAATTAACTGATCATCCTGCATTTTCTTTTACTGAAAGCCAGGAACTTTTCAGCACCCCCTTGTAAACAAAAGGTGGTCAAGCAATGGTGGGCGTCAAACACAAACATATACATACATATGTATCATCATCATCATTCTTGAACGTACCTTTTCCATGCTGGCATGCGTTGGGTGGTTTGACCAGTGCTGGCAAGTAGGAGAACTGCACCAGGTTCCAGTCTAATTTGGTCTAACATTAACCACTTTACAGTGTGTGCTGGGTGCTTTCAACGTGGGACCAGCACAAGCGCTTTCATGTGGTGCCAGTGCAAATGCTTTTTACATGGCACTGGCACAGTGTTCTTGCAGATCAATCCTCTTTATCAGAGTAGCATACATACATACATATATAAAAATATACATATATACTTATATATATAAATACAGGGTTGGCCAAAAGTCACCCGACAGTAAAGCTAAATTCCATAAATACTTTATATTCAATTTTATGTATTCATTCCAATAATGAATGTTTAACAATTGAATGCTGTGAATTAAAAATCCCCGGGTTTTTTGGGGGGGGGTTTTTCCCAACATTTATCTATTTATTAGTGAAGTCTCATATAAAACAATTTTTTGTTTTAATCTTGAGATTAAATGGTTTTGTTAGGTGACTTTGGGCAAATCCTGTACAATGGTCTTTCTTTCAGTTTCCATCTACCAAATTCACTCATTAGACTTTAGTCAGCTAATTGCTACTTACAGTAGCAATTCAGTCTTAATCAAGCAGACCTATGATCAACAATATTCCATTTGTGACCATCTTGGCTTTTTCTTGTTTTTCTTTTTCTCCATACATAATGTACTCCGAATTACATTATCCAAGCAATTCTTTCTTTGTAAAGACACAATCTAGTATTTTTTTTTTAAGACATAAACCAGTTGTAAAAGCCATGCCAAAACAGACAGTGGAGCTCAGTGCAGCCTCCTTGCTGTTGAGCTTTTGTTAGCTTCTTAACCACTCAGCAACACCTAATCTTAATTTTTTTAACTGAAATATTTTGTAATCTCTGATGTAATTTAATTGAAGTTATTTATAAATTTGGACAACCTAGTTAGTAATAATGATAATATATTGGGGGAAGGAGGCAGTGAGGAGGGGGAGAAATACACTATCTAGACAATGTGGCATGAAACCAGCAACTGAGCAATCAAAATATTGATTCTCATTAGAATTCCCACCAACACCAATACAGCCAACTTTTATCTATATTAATGAACAAAAGGAATTTATTAATTCAGAAGTTTCCTAGGAGCAGGCATAGCCATATGGTTAAGAAGTCCATCTCTCAACTATGTGGTTTCAGGTTGTCTCTCTTATTGTATCCTGACCTGACCAATGCCTTGAATGAATTTGGCATGCGAAAACTGCACAAAGCCTCTGCGTGTGTGTGTGTGTGTGTGTGTGTGTGTGTGTGTGTGTGTGTGTGTGTGTGTGTGTGTGTGTGTGTGCGTGCGCACGCATATGCATACATGCACACCACATGCATACACACATGCACACTCATGTGTGAATGTTTAAATTCTGCTCTTTCAAAGACACAAGGAAAAAGAAATCCCTTACATGACAAACAGGTAAGGGTTAGAGACAGGAAGTGCATCCAACTGTAAAGCTTTGCCTTAATAATACATTATATATCTATTCCATTCTAGCATGAGAAAACAGATGTAAAAAAATTAAAATTTGCTAATGTGTAGTAAGTTTTATGGATATGTAGTAAATCTATTATCTAAATAAAGTTTACCACTATGTAAAGTAAAGGAAAATAATAATGTCTGCTTTTATTGATGTTAGATAAAAATATAACTACCTGGTTATCATCAACATTTAACGCCCATTTTCCAAATTGGCATGCGTTGGATAGCTTGACAAAACCTAGCAAGACCAGAGGCCACATCAGGTTCCCAAGGTTTGTTTTGGCTTGGTTTGCATGTGTATATGTCCTTGCTAATGCCAACCACTTCACAGAGTGTACTGGGTGCTTTTTATGTGGCACCATCACCAGTGCTTTTTATGTGGCACCATCACCAGTGCTTTTTATGTGGCACTTTGGTTTTAGGATTTCAATTCTATGACGAAGTACTGTAAATCTAGGAAGAATGGTGTAAAGTTCAAAAGACATAATCCTGTTCAAATACACTGCTTTTATTTCTATCAATTTTGGAAATGATGAAGAATTTAGTAAAATAATTTTGTCACTATGAAGCCAGTGTCTGGAACATAAATTAGCTGAAATTTTGATGGACGGTTTTAATTTAGATCATGTTAAAAACCACAAGTTTCTATGATAGAACCAAGGACAGTCTCAGGCAGGTTGGTATCAAAAGAGTTAAAGGCTATCATGACAAAGAGTAAAAGAATGAACAACCAAAAAGAGTAGTTGACAGATTAAAAAGTAAGTTGGGTTTCAGATAGAACAGATTAGCAAAAGTTGTAAATAGAGGGAAGGAACACTGGCAAAAGAAACAATGAGAACCTCTCTTGAGGATTGTTTGATCTGCCAGAAATAGCAGCAAAATCTCCCTCAAATCACCAACCATTGTCTTAAAGTCCATTTCTCAAGTATGTGGATTCAAGTACAGTCCCTTTTACTGTAATCCCAACTGACCATTGCCACAAGTGAATTTGGTAGATGGAAACTGTATAAAGCCTCTGAGTGTAAGAGAGAAAGAGTTTGTGTGTTGTGCATGTACGTACATGTATGAACACTTACATTCTACACTATCAAAGACAGGAAAGGAGTTTTATGAGATAATGTAAATTCCACTCTAAAAAGACAAGACTGTCATGGCTGGCATGCCTTTCATCATGTCTGCTCTATTGTGACCCTGCCCATACCTGGTTTTATAATCAAAAGCAATCGTCATTTTTGTATAATCATAGAATATGTGTAGACTACCCAATAAATTTTTCCATCATTATTACCTTTTATTTTGTTTCGGTCATTAGACTGCGGCCATGCTGGAGCACATCCATGAAGAATTTTTAGTCAAATCAATCCCAGTACTTAACATTTTTTTAAAACCTGGTGTTTATTCTATCATTCTCTTATTGCCGAACTGCTAAGTTATGGGGATGTAAGCACGCCAACACTGGTTCCCAAACCGGTGGGTGGTAGGGAACCAACACAGGCACAAAGGGACACACACATATGACTAGCTTCTTTAAGCTCCTGTCTACCAAATTTATTCACAAGGCTTTGGTCGGCCCAAGGTTATAGTAGAAAACACTTGCTCAAGGTACCATGCAGTGGAACTGAATCCTGAACCAGGTAGTTGTGAAACAAACTTACCACACAGCCATACCTGCATTTTTTCCCCCTTTTTTGGACAGTAGGATGTGATTTGAGAGAGATTTGACAGCTAATTCTAACAGGTCAAGCAAACACCACACGCAGCAGTTCTCAAACAGTGCATCAACAGCAGCAGACTGGTGCACTTTAAGATGTAGCTACTGAGAAAATACTAAAATATATATTTTAAGAAAAATGTAAATAATACAGAAATTGTAAATAAAAAAAAAACCTTACAACTAAGCTCTATCTATTGAACAAAAGACGTAAGAACTTAATTTTCTGTAATTTAATTTATATTTATAGACTAAAAATATATAAATACATTTTTGGCTCTAAAATATGCTGCAAGCAAAAAAAAAAAAGTTTAGGAGCAACTCACATAAAGGCTTGTGTTGTCGCATTCTATTTTGGCAACAAAGTTTTTTTTTTTGCTTTGTATGAAAGGCAGATTGTATGAAGCATGTGTAAATATGATGCAGCTAAGTAACAAGCAATTTACAGCACTGAGTGTAGAAAATCAATAGAAGTTAGAATGAAATAAGTGATGCATGCATCATCCATTGGATGTGAAACAGTATTAACTTGCATAAAAAAAAGAAAAGGCACCGTAAAAGGTAAGTAAAGGGAACAGTTGGTCATTAAAAGACTGCGAGGTTATGAAAAAAAGTGTGGTGAGCATTATCAGTTGTTGTTGGTTAGCCCTATTTAACCCTTTAGCTTTTAACCCTTTCGATACCAACCCGGCTGAAACCGCCTCTGGCTCTGTAGTACAAATGCTTTGTTTTCATAAGTTTTGAATTAAAATTTTCCACCAAACTTTAGTCACAATTTATGTTCCTAATACTAGCTTAATGATAACTAAGTTATTTTACTAAATTCTTTGTTATATTTGAAGTAATTGAAAGAAACAGAGAGCATCTCAAAATAAATACGTTAATGAAAGGGTTAAACCAAGCATACTCGGCCAAAATATTCTACCTGTTTTATGTTCAAACTGGCCAGATCCAGCCTCTCACACCTACCCTACAATATTAGCCCTAAAATAAATATTCACATAATCAAAATCTCAACACTACAAGATAATGCAGGATAAATTCAAAGCAATATGAATAAACAAGGTCTTATGGAGGTAGTGACCGGTGACCAAGACCTTCAGTGATATACCGTGCTTGTGTAGACCTGTCAAGCCAAGTGAGACCATAGTTGTGGCCGATGCCGGTGTCAGGTCAATGGCACCCAAGCCGGTGGCACATAAAAAAACACCCACTACACTCTCGGAGTGGTTGGCATTAGGAAGGGCATCCAGCTGTAGAAACCTTTCCAAATCAGATCGGAACCCGGTGCAGCTCCCCGGCTTACCAGTTTTCAGTCAAATTGTCCAACCCAAGCCAGCATGGAAAGCAGACGTTAAATGATGATGATGATGATTCATTTGACAGAACAATCTGAATGCTAACGGGTTAGAGTGTGATTAAGTAAATCACAGATGCTTGTACTCTTAAACACAGGTTGAATCGGTGTGACACTATGTGTGACTAAGGTGATCTTTGACAAGTTCCCACACAGTATCTGTTCACTCATAAGCATTAGGTCATTGCCAAGACACCTTTCCCAAGTCTGTCTTGAATGGGATGAACTTTTGATAGAAAGCATCCCAGCAGTGAACATACCATGAAATGGACATGCGTATATGAAATGGACATGCGTATATGAAATGGACATGTGTGTAAGAAAGAGAATGAGTGAAGGTGTGTGTTGTGATGTATGAATTTTTTTGCATGTATGTGTATGTGGCATTCACTCGTGCTCTCTCTCTCTCTCTCACACACACACACATTATCTTTCATATACATGTACATAGCGGAAGTAAAGAATACACACACCACCCGTTTTCGGTGTAACTCTAACCCTAAACACTGGGAGTGTGTATTCTTTACCTTCGCCCATAAATACATATGCCTACATCTTTTTTGTTTGTGACTGTTTTTCCTCATAACATACAGAAAAATGTCTTTTAATGCAATTTTTTTGGTTGTGGCTTATTTTATTATAATATTTGTATGTACATTTTCATAAATGCTTGTCTGAGTAGAATTCTACACATGTGTGAAACATTGGATGAAAGTGAAACATTGGAAACAAATCGAAATACTTTCTGAATATGACCTGAAAACTGTGCGACCTAACCTAGTTGCCAAGGTTAGTTTAGTTGTAAAAAATTGTTGAATCAAGAACATAGTTTATTTGGTAGATAGATTATAAGCAGCTTTCTTTATTTATAATAATACAGAGGTGATTAATTTGGAGAAATATTACTTTCATTATTCACACATCATCACTCTCATAATGCAACACTTAGTAATTTTGGTTTAAATTCAAAGTGTGAAACTATTTTTATTTTCTAATGAAACTTGGTCGTTGTAGAGAAGTGTATTTGAAATAACTATAGCTAGTTGTTGAGATAACATAGAAATATGTAAATGAAAGTAAAGTTTATTTGACATTTGTAATTGATTTGATTGTTCTGGTCTTAAAATCAGTTGGTAAGAATAGAAGTCATTTGACAACAACTTTTTGTTTGTAATTGGCTATCCTGTTGCAGGAAAGTCACTAATTTAGCAAAAGTTACTGTGCATCACCAATGTAACAGAGAACAGAAAGTCAACATTTATTTAGAACACGAATTAAATGTTATAAAATTCATGATTGAATATCACAGTGAAGAAAGTGAAAGTCCAAGAAAATCAGAAGGAATAATTCAATTTTTCATACAAAAATAATTTATTTTACAATTTTGAAATGAACACTGAACCAAATGTATAGAAAGGAAGATGCTGCTGTTGTAACGTTAATTTAAGATATTTGCTGAACGTTGTAATGTTAATTTAAGATATTTGCTGAAGATTTAATAGCAAAATTAAATCTTGCTATTAATTTATAGCAAGATATAAATTAATTTGACATTACTGCATATTTTTCAACTGTTTAACGTTATAGGCTGTAGAATAAATACTGACTAACGTAGTAAAAAGGTTGTGAGATGCTGATACTCATAGTGATAAAGCTTGGGAGGACTGTTAAAAATTATCTTGAAACTGGTTAGGAGTGGAATAACATTTCTGTAATTATATTGAAAAAGCCGTTGAGGCTTTCTACTTCGCCAAGTTTCCAAATTTGTTATAATAACCAGAATAACATTTTTTTTCAGATATATTTGCAAGTATTGTGATAAATCAGCCAAAATCTTCATGTTGGTAGTACTTCAAAGTGAACTCTGTTGTTCCTTTAAAAATCCAGGTCACAACTAAACTTTCAATATGGGCACGTTTCATTGTTGGGCAGGAGAAAGTTACATAAACTAAGACACACACAAACAAACGTACATTAACGCACACCTGAAGCCTATTTCTGTCCCTATGTGTGTCAGTCATCATAAAAATGTATGTATACTGACAGACACATACACTTGTCACACAGATATACTTGTCAACCATCGGCCTAATGTAGGTAACAAACGAGCAAACACACTCATACAGAAAATGTGTTGTCATTGTTGTTGTAGTGGTGATATAAAATATCGTTTAGGATAGGTGACTAAAAGAAAAAAGATAATGTTAAATTTTTATGATGCAAATATGTGAATGAAAATATAGTTTAGTTGGTAACCAAAAGCCTACTGAATCATTTGATAGCCCATATGTCAAAATTGGCTACTTGGTTTTGGAATGCATAAGGAACACACACACACACACACACACACAAACTATCTTTTATATATATAAGATATATGTGTGTGTGTCTGTGTGGTCTTTGTGTCTGTGTTTGTCCCCACCACCACTTGACAACTGTTACTGGTGTGTTTACGTACCCCTAACTTAGCAGTTCAGCAAAAGAACTGATAGACTAAGTACCAGAATTTTTTTTTAAATAAGTACTGAGGTCAATTTGTTCAATTAAAATGACTCAAGGTGTTGCTCCAGCATGGCCTTAGTCTAATAAGTGAAATAAGCAAAAGATAAAAGATACACATACAATAGCAAAGACACACATCTTAAATCATATATCATACAGAACACATACACAAACATCTTATACATACGCCTAAACATCCTATCCCACACGTGTACATACACACACATACACACATCCTTACAGCACACACACACATCCTTACAGAATACCCACCAACCTACCACAGTTGCCACAAGCTATAATAATCACATACAACTACTCTAATCTGTAAGCCATTTGACAAAATAAATATCTCAAGAGTCAGCTAATCCTAATCTGGAGTATTAACAGTTACTCACCTATCATCATCATCATCACATCCATAATCACCATCACGAGCCCTGCACTTCATCACGATAATCGCCACTACCATCACCATCATCAGCATGATAACACAACATCATCACCATCATCGCATTCATCATCATCATCATCACCATTATCACATTCATCATCATCATCATCATCATCATCTTCATCCTAAGCATCGTCTCATTACAAACATCATAGTCGTTATTATAATCTTCAATTCATCTCTGTCAGCTGTAAGCTAGTCACAATAATAATGCTAAACAAATCTCATATTTCAAGGTTATTGTCGCAGAAACCAAAATTGTAAAAAAAAAAAGAGAGAAAAGTCATACCACTTCTCAGAGATACTACCAATACAAACAAGCTTATGGCAGTACCTCCAAATAAGACACTCCACTTGCTAGAAATAGCAGCCAACTCTCCAAGAATATGCTAATGAAGGCTAGAATCCCACTTCATGACATCTTGAACGAATGGCTTCCAGCAAGGTTGACCTGGTGTTAAACAATTACTACAACAACAATACACAGTTCTACATGATCACTCAGTTTGCAAGAAATAGTAACCAAATCTCCCTTAAATGATGACTCACCATCTTGAAAATAATGAAGGACACATTGGGTAATGGTAGCCTTGGGCTGAAAATAGGATCCAATGGCCAAGGCTGGAATGCTCTTGCTTGTAGGTCTGCATGATCAAAGGTCAGTTGGAACTAAACAACTATCAAAAAAAGAGATTATGTATGGCTGATGAAGCCTAATAAGACTAAAACATAGCTGTAGCATCTTGCCTGCTAACAAAGATGGGATTTCGCCACCAAGCTTAAAAATTCAAACTTCTGTAAAATTAATTCTTGATATCCCGACATTATCTCCCCTCCCCCCATTTTTTTTTTTTTTTTAGTTATCAATAACTGAAACAAGAAAAAATAAAAGAAGGTTATACAGTTTTTGCCAACCAAATTGATTCACTCACAAGGAATTGGTTAATCTGAGGCTATAGTAGAAGATACTTGCCCAAGATGAAGTTGTGTAGTGGGACTGAACCTGAAACTGCATGGTTTTCAGAGTGAGCTTCTTACCTGCACAAAGAATTTTGGAATTTTCATGGCTAAAAACATCTCTTATAGTATGTCTGCTCAGTCAGGGTTGACTCAGGGTTAAACAAGAATGAGCAAAGCTAAGCTCTGTGACCAATAAATTACTGTCCCTTATTATTTATGAGACACTTTTGTTTCAGCATTTATGAGGCACTTTTCCATCTATAATACTGGGTCCTTGACACACATTTCATGTCATGAAACAAAGTATCGAGTATCGACCCATTGACCTATTAAAGGCTGACAGACATTTTGAAATTTTATACAATATATCGAGCTTAAGCGTTCAATGACATTTGATACTATAAGCAGAAAAGAAGTTAATTACAAGATCAATCCCGGCCTGGATATAGTTATCAAAATTGTGTTTGTGTGTGTGTTGGCACTCCGTCACTTACGACATCGAGGGTTCCAGTTGATTCAATCAACGGAACAGCCTGCTCATGAAATTAACGTGCAAGTGGCTGAGTACTCCACAGACACGTGTACCCTTAACGTAATTCTTGGGGATATTCAGCGTGACACAGTGTGACAAGGCTGACCCTTTGAATTACAGGTACAACAGAAACAGAAAGTAAGAGTGAGAGAAAGTTATGGTAGAAGAGTACAGCAGGGTTCGCCACCATCCCCTGCTGGAGCCTCGTGGAGCTTTAGGTGTTTTCGCTCAATAAACACTCACAACGCCTGGTCTGGGAATCGAAACCGCGATCCTATGACCACGAGTCCGCTGCCCTAACCACTGGGCCATTGCATCTCCACAGTTATCAACATTACACAACTAATATTAATTTGACAAGCAATATTGTTGTCACTGTTATTAGTGTGTATCCACAACTCAGTCTTTCTGAGATTAGGACCAAAGGTGTTCCAGCTGTACCAGCCAGGCACTGCCTATTACAGCCTCAATCATCTTAGTTCTCACTTTCACGCTTTAACTGCGAAATTAAATTTCATGGTTATTCTAGTAATGATGTTATTATTTAGATTTACAAAAGAATAGAATTGGTATTTTCTGCAAGTCATGTTTCCTCAATAAATTTGACATATCTCAACTGACAAAATAGTTTCAAACATGACATTTCTCAACAAAAGACAGATTAGCATATAAAACTGCTTCACTCAGTCACAGGTAACGAAAGACAGTATGAGGAGTAGGTAGTTTCTCTCAGAAAATTTATAAAATACTGCTTGAGAAAATTATTTTGACCACAAAGCAGCAGTGGGGAATGCTCAAATTGTGTATGCTAACATTGTTGTTGCTGTTTACCTCAAGTTAGCATTTACTAGACACCTAATCAAAATCATTCAATTTCTGACTAGTTTAGTTTTTGGTCATGTATAGTGCATCAAAGACTATATTATGTAATGTGCCATTTTTTTTTTTCTTTTTCAAGAGTGAAACTTAACCCTTTAGCATTCAGATTACCAATAAAATGTAATGCTTATTTATTTTATCTTGTAGCTTAAAGATTTCAATGGTGAAATTGTTTTGTTTTTAGAATGATACTATAAGATAGGTGTGAGAGGCCAGGTTTGGTCAGCTTGAACATAAAACAAGTACAATATTTGGGGCAGATATGCCAGTTTAAATGCTAATTGATTAAAGGAGATTTGCTGCTATTTTTAGCGGTTTGAATAACCATGTAGAGGATTCATTAACTTGTGTATTCTAATGCAACCAATGCCAGAACAGAAAAAGCAGGTGTAAACATGACAATGATAATAATAGTATATATAAACATATATTGGTTAGTAAACTGAAACTTGAAAGTTACTCACTATCAACCTTCACCATATAAAAATTGATATGCCAGCTACAAAAAAAGTGCTGAGGGATCCTGTTTTTTTTTTTTTCCTTTTTGGTTCTTAAAGTGGAGGAGCTACAGTTGAATGCCTTGCCTAAATTACATACCAATCAAATCAGAAACTATGTAGAAGATAGAGAAATAATAGTTTACCAAGCTGTTACAAGCAGTAGTTATAAGCCTTGTCCAAGTATGCAACACAACAGCTTTTGTAGTATATTTTGGACTATATATATACTACATAGTTAGCAGTTCTCCACCTTAAACTTACATATAATCACTACATATCAATACAACTCTCTCTCTCTCTCTCACCACGTGTCACTTGGCAAGATTATAGACACACATTATAGAGAAAAGCAAGCAAATATGAAAACATGCAGTTACACCCGGTTCCACCGACTAAACACACATACACACACACACAATTATTTGTAAAATGTGCGTGTGTTCTTTTTACAATGTAAGTACAAATGAGTACATGCTAATCCTTACATAAGTTAGGATTAGTATTTCCTGTCATCAAAGGATTCACAAATGAAAAAGACGGGTATCATCGATAATGAATTGGGTACTTTTTGGTTATGTCACTCCCATTAAAAAATTACCATTAAAAAATTGGGTTACCTCCCCATTAAAAAATCGAGTTTGTGGAGACAAGAGATTTGATGAAAAGGATTAGATCCTTTTGATTCAATACTTCAACACATTGTTGATGTTTGGCCCCCTCAGTAGGCATGATATGATTTGTTACAAAAATATTATCAGATTCAATAAGATGATTAATTTTTTTCAGTTTTCATGTTGATTTTTTTTTCTTTTTTTTTTTTGTTTTATTGAGGGTCAAACAATTTTTTTTTGATGGGGGAGATAGCCAAAAGTACCAATATTTTTCATAAAACGGTAACCCAATTTTTTAATGGGGATGAGATAACCAAAAAGTATCATGGATTGAACACTATGCATACTCATCATTGAAACCAATAGATGATCCACTTTCTATGTCTACCTGTCAGTTTACCTGCATATTGCTGCAATCTGCATTTACTCTTTTACTCTTTACTCTTTTACTTGTTTCAGTCATTTGACTGTGGTTATACTGGAGCACTATCTTTAGTCGAGCAAATCAACCCCAGGACTTATTCTTTGTAAGCCTAGTACTTATTCTATCGGTCTCTTTTGCCGAACCGCTAAGTTACGGGGACGTAAACACACCAGCATTGGTTGTCAAGCGATGTTGGGGGGGAGGGGAACACACAAACACACACACACACACACACACACACACACACACACATATATATATATATATATATATACGACGGGCTTCTTTCAGTTTCCGTCTACCAAATCCACTCACAAGGCTTTGGTCGGTCCGAGGCTATAGTAGAAGACACTTGCCCAAAGTGCCTTGCAGTGGGAGTGAACCCGGAACCATGTGGTTCGTAAGCAAGCTACTTACCACTATTGGATTTTTTTTTTTTTTTTTGCAGTAGGTTTATCAAAACCTGCTACCACAAACCCAACCAATTGACTTTTCACATCAAAGTCAATACTACACAGCCTTAATACCAGCTCACCACTTCACTCAAGAGATGTGTTCCTACATGCAAACATACACACTTTCTACTTTATTCTTTAACTGGTTTCAGTTATCGAACCACAGCTGTGCTGGGGTACACTACCTTGACAGATTTATATTTGAAAATATCCATCCTAGTAATTATCTCAGTCTGGACTTATTTTATTAACCCATATTTTAACAAGTGGTTAGATTACGTTTTTAACACATTAATATTTTTTGTTCCGTTTTTTTTTTTTTTTTTTTTAGCTTGCAGTGTTGTCGAACATATGAACACTAACACACAAACACATCATCATCACCACCATCACCACCACCACCACCACCACCATCATCACCATCATCATCATCCATCCGTTTTCCATCAGGCAGAAGACTGCGCCAGGCTTCATTGTCTGTTTTAGCATGGTTTTTACAGCCAAATGCCCTTCCTAATACCAACCACCTTACAGACTATATATTGGATTTGGTAGACGGAAACTGAAAGAAGCCCATCGTATATACATAGACATATATATGTGTATGTGTGTACGTATGTATGTGTGTGTGTGTGTGTGTGTGTTTGTCCTCTCACCATCACTTGACAATCGATGTTGGTGAGTTTACGTGCCCGAAACTTAGCAGTTCAGCAAAAGAGACTGATAGAATAAGTACTAGGCTTACAAAGAATAAATCCTGGGGTCGATTTGTTTGACTAAAGGTGGTGCTCCAGCGTAGCTGTAGTCAAATGACTGAAACAAGTAAAAGAATATATATATATTTGTGTGTGTATATATATCACACACAGGAATGGCTGTGTGGTAAGTAGCTTGCTTACGAACCACATGGTTCTGGGCTCAGTCACACTGCATGGCATCTCGGGCAAGTGTCTTCTACTATAGCTTCGGGCCGGGCCGACCAAAGCCTTGTGAGTGCATTTGGTAGGCGGAAACTGAAAGAAGCCTGTCGTATATCTGTATATATATGTGTTTGCGTATGTTTGTGTGTCTGTGTTTGTCCCCCTAGCATTGCTTGACAACCGATGCTGGTGTGTTTATGTCCCCATTACTTAGTGGTTCGGCAAAAGAAACCAATAGAATAAGTACTAGGCTTACAAAGAATAAATCCTGGGGTCGATTTGCTCAACTAAAGGCGGTGTTCCAGCATGGCCGCAGTCAAATGACCAAAACAAGTAAAAGAGAAAAGAAAAATACATACATACACACAGAAAATGTCTTGGCATTGTGCGAAGGTTCTAAATGAGCATCATCATCATTCGGAATGAAGTTCATTTCCAGTGTTCAACAAAAAACATGTCTAGCTATGGGAAAACATTGGAAACAGGTGAGGGTTGGAAACAGGGAGAACAGAAATCTGCCTTAACAAATTTCATCTGACTCAAGCAAGCATGGACATGTAGACGTTAAATCATGATATGACAGGCTTCTGCACAGTTTTTGTCTACCAAAATTCACTTGTGTGGAATAGAGTGAATCTGAGACTACAACAGAAGATACATACCAAGGTACTGCCACTGTGGGGTCAAATCCCAGATGATGTGATTTCAAAGCGAGCTTCTCAATCATGCAGCCTTGTGCATCAATACAATACTGGTTAGAAATTTTGGTGGCACAAGGCCAGCAGTTTCAGAGAAGTGGGTAAGTTGATTACATCAGTCCTAGTGCTCAGCTAGTACTTTATCAACCCCCGAAAGGATGAAAGGCAAAGTCTTGCTGGAATTTGAACTCATTATGTAGTGATGGATAAAATGCCGCTAAGCAGTTCACCCAGCAATGCTTAACAGTTCTGCCAGCTTGCTGATTTCATGAAAATAATATTAAATGCAAAGCAATAATCCAAATTTTTCCTGCTTTACATAAATACATATCAGAATTAGTAGACAAGTTAAACTGAATGGAATTTGCATTTTAACAAGTGTAACTATAGCTGTTTAGTGTCGATCAATGATACAGCTTTCACTAAAAACAGTTGTTTAATGATGACAACTGAAAATTCATTAAGTTCACTTGATCAGAACCGCCAGATGACAGTATGTGTCAACAAAAAAGGTCTTTATGTGGTCATTTAACTTGCTAGATAATGTAGCTGAATCTCCCTTAAATCATACTGTTTCGCAACTACGGAAAGACACTCTATAATGCGGTCCTCAATAGTACATTGCCTGAATAAAAAGACGTTTATATGAGCTGATACATCATTGATGATATGTCTGCTAGATTAAAGACTGACCTGGTAGACAAAACACCAACAATTTTAGACTAAATAACAGAAACTAAAGTAGAGACAATGACAGAAATAATAGCAAGAATATTCTTTAAAATACATTTATGAACTAATTTCATTAGTAAACATTTCAGCTCTTTGGTACCAGAAATATGCATGTGTACATAGACATCCACTCACAAAACACACACACATACGTGTACATGCTTGTAAACAAACACACCTGCAAATATATATTTTCAAACACACACACACTGAATTTTAAATGCACATGCACACATACATGCTAAGACATCTGCAACATACAAACTTCTACACACATGCAGTTACACATGTTATTTAAACACACATGCACACACATTTGAATGTGCAACTGCAAACAGTTGCAAATGGCAGCTACAAGCACACATACACAAATTTCCCAATACACACACACCTATAAACACACACACACTTCTGCATGCTTGTAAACACGCACATGCTCACATACACACATTTGTAAACAAACACTTGAAATCTCAAATACTTGTACACACACACCAACAAACACACACACACACACACACACACATATACACACACATACAATTGCTTTAACAACACTAGCAGTGAATACTATTGAAGCAGTTTTCAGTTACACCTGTTGTAGTTGAGATGGATTTTGCTAATACTAATTTTATGATTAGCTATTTACCTGAGGCAGAGAAGACAATAGACAAGGATGTTGTGCTAGCATTATACCAGTCATTGAAAGCTTAAGATACTGACATGGCTTCCAATCATTTATGTATATTATATCTGAATTTTATCAGCTATGAATAATAACAATAATAACAGTTTCTGATTTAGGTACAAGACCAGCAATTTTGAAGGAAGGCAGTAGCAAATTATATTGACCCCAGTGCTTGGCTGGTACTTATTTCATCAACCTTGAAGGGATGAAAAGCAAAGTTGACCTTGGTGGAATTTGAAATCAGAACATAAAAGAGACAGAAGCATTACAGAAACTCATACTCTTTTTTTTTTTACTTGTTTCAGTCATTTGACTGTGGCCATGCTGGAGCACTACCTTTATTCGAGCAAATCGACCCCAGGACTTATTCTATGTAAGCCTAGTACTTATTCTATCCGTCTCTTTTGCCGAACCGCTAAGTTACGGGCACGTAAACACACCAGCATCGGTTGTCAAGCGATGTAAGGGGAAAGAAACACAGACACACATATATATACATATATACGACGGGCTTCTTTCAGTTTCCATCTACCAAATCCACTCACAACACAAGGCTTTGGTCGGCCCAAGGCTATAGTAGAAGACACTTGCACAAGGTGCCACGCAGTGGGACTGAACCCAGGACCATGTGGCTCGTAAGCAAGCTACTTACCACACAGCCACTCCTACGCCATAAGCATTTTCTCCCATGTTCCAATGATTCTGCCAGTTTGGTGCCTTTTAATAATGGTCTCAAATTTCAGCACAAAGCCAACAATTTCAAGAGTGATGAAGGTAGGGGTGTAACTTGATACTACCGAGCCCCATACTTAACTGGTACTTTATCAACTCTGAAAGGGTAAAAGGCTTGGTTAATTTGAACCATGGTGAGATTTGAACTGAGAATGCAGGAACTCTTAATTGTTATGACTCACTCTCTCAACATAAATACAAGATTAGCCTATGGTTCTTGTCTGATTAACGTAACCCAACAACTTACTCCCAACCCCACCCCTCACCTCAAAATTGCTGGACTTGTGCCAAAATTTGAAACCAGTATTAAATGGCTGCAAGCTACTAGCAGACTCATTGGCACACAGGACAAAATGCTGACCGCTGAAATCAAACAATGTTAAACCTAGTTAGTACTTAGATAGGTGACCACTTGGGAAACTCAGGTACTGTAAACATCACTTTATGATGGTGAGCTGGCAGAATCATTAATGCATCAAACAAAATGCTTAGTGGTATTTCTTCTCACTCTTTACATTCTGAGTTCAAATCCTACTAAAGCCAACTCAGCCTTTCATCCTTTCAGGGTCAATAAAATACATTACCAATCTAGTACTACAGTCAATGTAATCAACTTTATCCCTCTCCACAAAATTGTTAGCTGTGTGCCACAATTAGCAAGAGTTACTACTACTACAACCACCACTGCCATCATCATCATCTTTACTCCTATTGTTTCATTTGTAATTCCTGTATTGTATTCTGCTGGACAGAGGCCAAACCATGGGCATAAAACTTCCTTGGAAAGGCTTACACTTGACAGAAAGTACTCAATATATTATTATGTGAGCTGTTCCCAATAGAGCTTATTCTCAGCTGCTCAGATATTAATGTTGCTTGAGATATGGTTGGCAAGCTTTTCTCATCTCTTCCTCATAAGTGCTACAGCTCTAATGACCACTGGAATTATTTTATATACTATTTTGATTTCCAACTCCAAGCCATTATTGCTATTTCATTGCACAGTATGCATATAAACTTAGATAAACTTAGATATGTTTTGACCAAAGATTGGTCCAGGCCATGTCTAACTTAATAGCACCACCTGATAGGATTATCTAGATCCTTTTTACAGTCAAGTTTTGTTTATGGTCCATTCAAGTAGTGAGTTCTTATTGAGTGAGTTGTATCCAGGTATGGGTGGCTTGTCTGGTATTCCTTGAAGAAATCTGTCTAGACTCCGTTTAAAGCTGATAAGATCCTTTTCCTCTTTTATCTGTTTCGGGACAATGTTAAACAGGGCAGGGCCTGTTGAGGAAAAGAAATTATGCCACAGTGTACCTATATGTTGTGATCCTGAATTGGGCAGGGGACATATGGCTCGTAGTCCCAGCCTTGGATGAACCTTGAAGCTAATGTTCAGGTCGTTTGGGCAATGCTGGCGGTATATTTTCCACATCGTACAGATGATGTACCACTCGTGGCGGCACTGGAGAGAGTAGAGCTTCAAGGCTTTAAGGCGGTCCCAGTAATCAAGATCATTCATGCCTTCAATTCATTTATACAATACTGTTTTTGTTGCTTTTCTTTCTTTTTCCTGTTAATTGCCAATCCTTAAAAGAACAGGGGAAAAAGCCTCAGACAGAAAATACCTTTTTAAGAATAAGAGTTGTTCCAAGGAAGGCAGATTTGGGAAACTTCCATATATCTGTTTTGATATTCGACTGTTCCACATGATATAGTTTTTTTTGTGGAGGATTGAACCTAAATGCTCCAATGATAAATAATACAACTTTCACTTCTGTTGCTGGGTATCTCCATATCCTTGATATTTATTAGGAATGTGGGAATGCTCAGCAGCAAATATTATTATCATTACTACTCAGAATCATCAGCATGCCAGACAAAATGCTTAGCACCATTTCAGCCATCTTTATGTTGTGTTTAAATTTCGCCAAGGCCAACTTTGCCTTGCATCCTTTTGGGGCTGATGAAATAAGTACCAGTTGATCACTGGAGTCAACATAATCAACTAGCCCCCTCCCGCAAAACATTAGATTGTGTGCATGTAGTAGGAAGGATTATTATTATTACTATTCTACTATAAAGCAGTAAGCTACCAAAATTTTTAACATGCTGGACTAAAGCGCTTAGTAGTACTTCTGGCTTTATGTTCTGAGTTAAAAAAACCACTGAGGTCAACTTTACCTTTCATCCTTTCAGAATCGATAAATAAAGTACCAGTTGAGCACAGGGGTTGATGTAATTTATTTACCAACCTCTCCTGGAATTGCTGGCTTTAGGCTAAAATGTGAAGCTATTATTATTATTCTACCATGAAATCTGTTGGACACTATACCACTAATGTAATATATGTAAATGTCTCCACAGAAACACACATATAAAAATTTCCTTCTCAAAGATTTTTAGTGCAATTCTGTGCACTTAACTTCACTTGCCTAGTAATAGTTGGACATAGCTGTACCTAAATGAAGAGATGATTAGTGTAAAATAACTATCTATGCAGCAGTTGTTACTTACATTTGAATATGTCATCTGTACTATTATTAGATTGCATGCCTCAGCCAAAATACTTATTTTTTCCCAACCAACATTATATTCAAATACTTGTCCAAAAATACTATTACTGGCTGATTAATCAGTCTAATTACTGATTGCTCCTTAATTGACAAGTAGCTGGTACAGTGACTTTAGAAATACAGAAACACTGCTCATTTAAATAGGAACCAGTGTCTGCCAGAAGATCTTTGCTTACACTACAAAAGGTCATGCGATCTAACCAACTTAGAAACTAACGCACTGAAAGATTAATCAGCTATGTTATTGTTGCTGTTTAGCCCAAGGTTAGCTTTAATCAACACGCCCATGATCAAAAGTATTCCATTCATGATCATCCTGTCATATATTCACACAGTGGCATTAGGGACCACATTAACCAATGTGTCCTTCCCCTTTTAAAAGAATAGTCAGAAGGAATTCAAGAATGGTTCTTGGTAGCTATTTCTAACAGATTACAAGATAAAACACAGCTTTGGCATTAGCAGGGGGCTGAAAATATTTCAAACATGGTACCTTAAAAATATTTGAATATACTAATTAAAATGTAAGTAGGTTAATAGTAAATGAATGAGTTTGTTTCACAGAGGACTATTCAGTTGTTCAACCAACTGAATAGACTGTCCATCCAAGAAGGCTACTTTCATTAGACCAATGTCTGGTCCAGAGAAAATTCATTGAATAACTTGCTCCATAAGAAAAAAAATCAACACCTCAGCAACAGCAATCAATCAGAGACAATACCATTCAGGATATAGAAGTGACATTTATTTATTTATTTAGAACCAGTTGAACTCGAAAAATTCTCAGAAACACAAACATGACAGCTACTCTAAAGATACAGATGACGGGACAAAAAAAAAAACAGGAGGTGGGGACATGAAAATTTAAATACTAATTAAAATTCTTTTGTTAGATAATTAGTTAAAGCAATTACTGACCACAGTGATGAGATGGGTACACAATTCTCAAATTGAAAATTTTTTCTATGGCCTAAATTACTCACTATTATAAGGAAGCTAAATTTATTTACTCAATAAATACAACACCATTTAATAATAGTTAAAATTAAATGACTCAACCAAAGAACATGTGTTCTTAAGAGGTGTAAAAATAAGTCATCATGACTAAAACATAAGAGGCTAACTACAGAGACTTTACAAAACATTTTAACTTGTCCGTGTACTTAACTCACTGGTACAGCTTCATACAATGTTTTTTTTTGTTTTTTGTTTTTTTTTTCTTAAGGGATTAGTCAGTGGAGAAAGGACATGGCCAATGACCCTTTGCAGGACTTCCAAGACTGGTGAGAGGAAATTATCCTCAGACAAGAGACCTAATGTGAATACTTGTAACAGAATAGTTAGTCTCTGCTAAAGGCATCTATCTATTCACCAGACAGTAGTTCACATTAATCTGAGAATCTTCTAGAAAGGATGACAGGTGAGAGAAAGAAATGTGAAAAAAATGAACCTACATAGGTGACTGATCACTGGGAAATATATTCATTGGCTATGTGACTGAGAAGTTTGCTTCATAACAACAAGGTCTTGGGATAAATCCCACAACACAGTGGACAAGTGTCTTCTACCATTGCTTTGAATCAATCAAAGCCTTGTAAATAAAACTTACTAGACAGAAAAAATCTGAACTGTGTCAAAACTCACTGAGTATACACAGACACGCACACACACACACACACACATATATATAGATACACACATATACAGATACAAACACACATATATACACACAAACATACATACTCATACATACACAAACATATACACACACATATATACACACACACAGACATATATATATATATACATATATATATATACACACACAAACATATACACAAATGCATATACACACATGTAGATATATATATGCATACATATATACACACACACACATACACAGACATCCACATATACATACATATACATGCACACATATATATACACATACATGCACACACACACACACATATATACATACACGCATACAAACACATATATGCAAACATATATACACTCATGGAGCTTTAGGTGTTTTCGCTCAATAAACACAACAGCCAGTCTGAGAATCAAAACCGCGATCCTACGACCACAAGTCCACTGCCCTAACCACTGGGCCATTGTGCCTCCATACACACACACACACACATATCTACACACACACACATATCTACACGCAGACACATATATACACACACAGACACATATATACACACGCATATATGCACACACACACACATATATATATACACATGTATACACACACATATCCACAAACACACACCCATAAAATGCAGATGTGTACTCACACACAGATATGCATCGACACAAACTCCTTAATCACATAGCCATGCTTACAGTAAAAGCAAATGTAAAAGTTTTAAAAGAAGAAGCATTACCCAGTTGCTGTTGATTTTTGCCTTCAATAGGCTGCTGCATTCATAGACAACTTAACCAGGTCATAACACATAGTTATCTTATTATTCTATCTTCAATACATATGTTGCTTGAATTTTTTTCTTTTTTTTCTTTAAAATATTCAGTTAACTATGTGAATTAGACAGAGCGGGAAATTGCACTAACCAGTTTGGTAACTCGTTATTTTCAATTCAAATTCCAACTAGGCTCATTTTAAACTTCTGTCATCCCAAAAACCAAAGAAAGAGATATAACCTTTTAGCATTCAGATTACTGTCAAATGCAATACTTATTTGTTCACATTGCTTTGAATTACTGAATTAATCCTGCATTATTATGTTGTATCTTTGAGACTTTAGTGATGTGATTGTTTATTTTTAGAATGAAATTGTAAGGTAAGTATGAAAGGCTGGAGTTAGCCAGTAATATAATAATACTTGCTATACTCAATTTATTTAAATCAGTCATGGGCAAACTACAGCCCACAGAACTTTCTGCAAGGTACATCTAATTTCATGAGGAAAATAAGGTTTTCAGCTGTGTATGACCTGTTCTGCTTTCAACCATATCCCTCCAAAAACTGACCATGTACCATGTTAGAAAATTTGTTTTAAAAATCACTAAACATATAAAGGGAAATGTCTTCAAGCACTACTGCACATTATTTGAAGGTTTGCCCTAAGTTTATGGGTCAAGTCATAAAATAACAGGATATTTGGATAACTTGTTTTAATGCACTGCAATGATGCATATACATATGTAATTCTTTGCAACAATACGCAGAATGTACATTCATCTCTGTTTTAAAACAATTTCAAAGTTACATTTTTTATACAATAAAACTTATAAAAAGGTTTATGATGTGCCATGAGATTTTTTAAATATCTTAACCAGAGTGTCATAGATCAGTAAAAGTGGAAAATCACTGAAGGTTACACATTTACTAAAAGAAGTGAGAAATTCTAGGGGGAGCTTGAACAGCAGCAGGTCTTCAGAGAACTCCCTTCATGCAAGTGTTTTGGCCCTTAATTCTTTAAATTTTAAAGGGGCCAGGCTGCATCCCGGTCATGACTCTTAAGTATTCCTTGCTGCTACATTTTGTGCTACTGTCTGCAGTACAACCTTCCTGGATGGTTAAGGTACTCAGAACCAAGGTACCCAGAACCAAGGTACCCTAGGTGTTGTAATCAGTTCAGTTGAGACACCAGTTGACTGTAAAATAAATTATACCTTCTAAAATTCACTTCCCTTCTTAGACCAGATTCATTTGGAACTCTTCCAGGCTGCTTCTGCCATTGTTTTCCCTGTCTGTATCCAGCCCAAGTATTCTACCATTAAAACCAGTCATATCCAGCTCAAATATTCTACAAGTTTTATGTTGAAATGGCCAGATCCTGCCTCTTACACTTGCCCTACAGAAGTCATTCCTAAAATAATCAATCACGTCATCATGTTCTTGAATAATGCATGATTAATTCAATAATGCATGATTAATTCAAAAAATGCATGATTAATTCAAAACAATGGAAGGCACAGACATGGGTGTGTGGTAAGAAGTTTGCTTCCCAACCACAAGGTTCCAGGTTTACTCCCACTGCAGTGCATCTTGTGAGTGGATTTGGTACACAGAAACTGAAAGAACCTATCAAAAAAATATATATACACATACATCTATATGTGTGTGTCTTTTTGTGTCTGTGTTTGTTCCCCACCACCAGTTGACAAGCAGTGTTGGTGTGTTTATGTTCCCATAACTAAAATGACCAACAGAATAAGTACTAGGCTTTAGAAGAAAAAAAAAAAGTACTAGGGTCGATTCTTTTCGACTAACATTCTTCAAGGCGGTGCCCCAGCATGGCTGCAGTCTAATGAGTGAAATAAGTAAAAGATAAATAAGCATTACATTTAACAAAGTAAACTGAATGCTAAAGGGTTAAAGTAATGTAATATCCTTTCTGAAGTGACCATATAAAAGAAAAATACTTTCTATTAACCTACATATTGATAGCTGAGACATATTCTACACTGTCTACTGAAACAATCAATTAAAAGGTGTCAATAAATAGTTTAGCTTATGTAAAGTTAGACAACACAAAAAAAAAAACCATATTTGCTATTCAATCATTGTTACTAAACAAACATTTGAAACGATATAATAAAATGGAGCTGAAGCTATATAGATCTTTGTCCCAACAACAATAACAGAATCCTCTACTTTTATACACGTCAATAAGATGTGTGTCTATACTTTCTCAGTTGAAACCATGTGTACTTTGTTTCTTGGATTCTTAAGCTATTATTTAGCCTGAAGTCAACTCTTGACCTAAGATATTCCAGCTATGACTATTCCAGCATTGTAGGGATATTACTGAAATGTTGGGATGGTCATGCCTTTGAGAGAATTTGATAGGTGGAAACTATGTGGAAGCCCATTTGTGTATTTGCATATACATATATATATATATGTATATATGAAATCGAAATCGAACTAAATTCGATGACTGGCACCCATGCCAACATCGTCTCCTTCATTGGACACGAAACTCGGCTTGCGAAGACCTGTTGGGGCAAGCGAAAGCGAAATCGTGATGGCACCTGTGCCCAGCATCGCCTTTCTGGCACTTGTGCCCGTGGCATGTGTAAGGACTTTCAAGCAAGATCGTTGCCAGTGCCGCTGGACTGGCTCTTGTGCAGGTGGCACGTAAAATACACCATTTTGAGTGTGGCCGTTGCCAGTACCGCCTGACTGGCCTTCGTGCCGGTGGCACGTAAAAGCACCCACTACACTCTTGGAGTGGTTGGCATTAGGAAGGGCATCCAGCTGTAGAAACTCTGCCAAATCAAATTGGAACCTGGTGTAGCCATCTGGTTTCACCAGTCCTCAGTCAAATTGTCCAACCCATGCTAGCATGTAAAGCGGACGTTAAACGATGATGATGATGATATATCAGTCAGTAGTTCATATATCTGAAAAAGAAACAAACTCTAAAACATTAGAACAGTAGTATACTTAAAAGGTTGTTTGTTGCGGCTGGTCAGAGAGTGACCATTCATTTTGAACCTATAAAGTGCTTAGCTGGATAGGTAACTCATCAGACACAATTACCCATTTGAGTCTTACGAGTTACCTATACAGCTAAGTGCTCCATAAATGTGAAAGCAATGGTGACTCTCTCTGATCAGCCATAAGAAACAACCTTCTAAATGTTTGTGTGTGTGCATAAATATGCACCTTTGTTTCTCCACCACTGCTTGAAATAAATGTTGGTTTGTTTATGTCTCCATAACTAAGCAGTTTGGCAAAAGAGATGGGCAGAATAACTACCATATTTAAAAAACATGGTACTACAGTCAATTTGTTCAATTAAACCCTTCAAGGTGGTACCTCAGCATGGCCAGCAGTGCAATGACAGGAACAAGTCAAAAAAATAAAAGACAGCATACCCATCAATGTAGATGGATATACTCTCCACAGAAAGAGGCCCCCATCCAAAACCTGCTTACTCAGGATAAAGAAAAAAGAAGAAGCACAAGACAAGGATGGGTGGTAAAGCTATAATTTACCAACTATTCTGTCATTAATGTTTAGTATTTCAAGATCAAATAATTTTCATGGCTGACTTAACCCTTTCCACTCTCTGATATAGCTATGAGATGGGGAGAGAGAGGAAGGCTTCACTGACAGGATCAGTAGCAGTGGCATGTTCTGAAGACAAAAAAAAAAAAAAAAAAAAAAAAAACCAACAGAAGCTAAAAACAATATCTTTTTTTTTTTAATGGGGAATTTGTGGATGGCCAACTCTCATCAGACAGATGGCTATCAAGCACCAATCAAACATCTAGTCCATATAAATTAAAGACTGCTAAAAGTATTTACAAGTCCATACTATATGATTACCAAACATCAAGTATGTGAAAACAATTTTTTTTTTTTTATTTATATTTATTTTTATTTATTATTACTGCTTTCAGTTAATAAACTGCAACCATGCTGTGATATGGCATGCAAGGTTTATAAATTGATCACAACAAACCCAAGTACTCATTTCAGTCTGGTACTTATTTTATTATGGAAGACGCACTTAACCCCTTCCAGACGGATTGAGTACTGACAGTCTGTGTGGTGTACCTGTATTAGGTCATTCAGTAACAACGTAATTTTTCATACAAGGAATTTTACAGCGTATTTAGAGATTCTTCTCAATGTGGTATATTTGAAAACACAGTGCCGCACAGAGTGAAACATCGCACTGCTCACACGCACAATGTTTCAATGCGGTCAGAACCTCTTCTTGTCTGCAAGAGGTTAAGTCATTCAAAATACACAAAATTTTGATGCTAAATAACAAATAATAAATATTAAAGTGAAGTTAACAGTCTTTGCATGTTGGATCTCTTCAGTTTGGCTCACAGATTTTTTTATTATTTTTTTTTTTAACTAAATTGTTTGAAACTTCATATACTGGTGTAATTTCTCACACTGAACATGGTTTATTTTCAACATAAGTTTCGTATTTTAGAAGTTATTTCAAGCTAAAGTTGTCATATTTGGGTAATTTTAACCAATCAATGATGGGTATTCAGCTGAAGAAACCTACTGCTGTTTGCAATAGTAATCGAAGAGCAACAACTTCCGGGTCTCACAAACAGCAGTTGGTTTCTTCAGCTGAATACATGTCATTGATTGGTTAAAATTACCCAAATATGACAACTTTAACATGAAATAACTTCTAAAATATGGAATTTTGTCAAAAATATTGAAAATAAACTGTGATCAGCATGAGAAATGTTGAAAATAAACCATATTCAGCATGAGAAACAAAGCTTTAAACTGTTTAGTTAAAAAAAAAAAAAAAAAAAAAATCTGTGAGCCAAAACTGAAGAGATCCTGCAAGTTTTTGAATGACTAAATGACTAAGATGAGTGTTCCATGCTGCAATCATTTTCGTTTCATGACATGGTCTCAGATGAAGCCTAACAAATACACCCCCTGAAACTTATTTTATAGTTCTCAAATGATTAAGCTACATTTTGGAATAAAGGGATGCAATGCAGCATACTGGTTTAAACTGGGATACACACACACACACCTTAAGGCATAAGAGTCAGTGAATTCACTCTACTGTTAATCAGTTTCACCAGGCACAAACACATATGCAGTATATGAATATCTTCAGAAGATACTGTGGTCGTGTGATAAGAAGTTTGCTTCCCAACCACATGATTCCTACTGCATGGCACCATGCAGTAGGATAGCCTACTATAGCTTTGGGGGCCAACCAAAGCTTTGTGATTGGAATTGGTAGGCAGAAACTGAAAGAAGCTTATTGCCTGTGTGTGTATTTTATACCCCACTACTACTTGACAACTGGTGTTGATATGTTTACATCCCTGTAACTTAGCAATTTGGTAAAAGGGATTAATTCAATAAGTACCAGGTTAAAAAAAAATAAGTACTGGGGTTGATAGATTTGACTAAAATTCTTCAAGGTAGTGCCCCAGTATGGCTGCAGTCTAACGACTGGAAGTGGTAAGAGATAAACGATAAATGAAAGATGGTAGAAGGTGCAGTGTCCATACATACATGTAAGGTGAATTCTCGTTGATCTAGTCATGTGCTTACCCTTAACCAATGACAACTAATTTTATGCATGTTCTCATTGTTTATCTGTATATATGTGTATGTCTCCTTGTTTGACATCACAGTATCACCATCAAACAGTATGTGTCATTTGTTCCCAATCCTCCAAGAAAGCATATCTGGGCATGAGCAAATATTACCTTGCCTGGAAAAGGTGCAAGTTGGCAACAAGAAGGGCATTCAGTCACAGAAAATCAGCCTCAATGAACTCCATATGACTTATGCAAGCATCATGATGGTGACTAAACAATAACATAGATGGGTTAGGATTCATTACAGCTGTTTCAAACATGTTCTTTATTGGTGAACAAAAATGTTACATCATGCAAAAAAACCATTTTCTTCAGGTGAACTAAGAATAAAATTTAACCCTTAGGATTCTACATATAAACAGAACATAATGTAAGTTGACCCTCTTGTCTAGGTTACGGTGTGTATATTATATATATATATATATATATATATATATATATATATATCGCAGGCGTGGGTATGGTAAGAAGCTTGCTGCCCAACCACATGGTTCCGGGTTCAGTCCCACTGTGTGGCACCTTGGGCAAGTGTCTTCTACTATAGCCTCAGGCCGTCCAAAGCCTCGAGTGGATTTGGTAGACGTAAACTGAAAGAAGCCCATCATATATATATGTGTTTGTGTGTGTATTTGTTCCACTCCACCATCGCTTGACAACTGTTGGTGTGTTTGACCTCGTAACTAAGCAGTTCAGCAAAAGAGACCGATAGAGTAAGTACTAGGCTTACAAAGAACAAGTCTTGAGGTCAGTTTGTTCAACCAAAGATGGTGCTCCAGCATGGCTGCAGTCAAATGACTGGAACAAATAAAAGAATATATATATATATATATATATATATATATATATACATATATATATATATATACATATATATATATATATATACATATATATATATATAATATACATATATATATACATATACATATATATATACATATATATATATACATATATATATATACATATATATATATATATATACATATATATATATACATATATATATATATACATATATATATATATACATATATATATATATATACATATATATATATATATATACATATATATATATATATATACATATATATATATATATACATATATATATATATACATATATATATATACATATATATATATATATACATATATATATATACATATATATATATATACATATATATATATATATACATATATATATATACATATATATATATACATATATATATATATACATATATATATATACATATATATATATATATACATATATATATATACATATATATATATACATATATATATATACATATATATATATACATATATATATATACATATATACATATATATACATATATATATATACATATATATATATACATATATATATATACATATATATATATACATATATATATATACATATATATATATATATACATATATATATATACATATATATATATACATATATATATATATATACATATATATATATACATATATATACATATATATATATACATATATATATATACATATATATATATACATATATATATATATATATATATATATATATATATACATATATATATATATACATATATATATATATATATATATACATATATATATATATATATATATATATATATATATATATATATATATATATATATATATACATATATATATATATATATATATATACATATATATATTATATATATATATATATATATATATATATATATATATATATATATATATATATATATATATATATATATATATATATATATATATATATATATATATATATAT
>NC_142930.1:93611080-93634192 GCF_046866305.1 Octopus bimaculoides | reverse complement strand
ATATATAATATATATATATATATATATATATATATATAATATATATATATATATATATATATATATATATATATATATATATATATATATATATATATATATATATATATATATATATATATATAACGGCGAGTTGGCAGAAACGTTAGCACGCCAGGCGAAATGCTTAGCGGCATTTTGTCTGCCGCTACATTCTGAGTTCAAATCTGCCAAGGTCGACTTTGCCTTTCATCCTTTCGGGGTCGATTAAATAAGTACTAGTTATGCACTGGGGTTGATGTAATCGACTTAATCCCTTTGTCTGTCCTTGTTTGTCTCCTCTGTGTGTAGCCCCTTGTGGGTAGTAAAGAAATAATATATATATATATATATATATATATATATATATATATATATACTGTATATATGATGAGCTTCTTTGAATTTTTTACCCACAAAATCCACTAACAAAGTTTTGATTGGATTGGGGCAATTGTAGAAGATATTTGCCCAAAGTGTCAAGCAATGGAACTGAACCCAAAACCACAAGGTTGGAAAACAAGCTTGCTAACCACATGCCCATGCCTACACCTTAAAAACCTAAATCTGAAAAAAAGCATCATTAGAGAGATCCTTCTCATTCATCTGGTTGATGACAGTGTCAGTCTCTCACAAACTGTAGTTGTTATATTTACTTTACATACATGCTTATTTATTCACGCTATTTTGAATTAATCATGCATTATCTTGTAGCAGCTACAAGATTTCGATGATGTGATTCTTTATTCTTTTAAAGACATTGTAGAGTAAGTGAGAGAGGCAGGATCTGGCCAATTTGAACATCATAGTATTCTTCTTTCCTCTTTGTTATCCATGCAACCGCCACACCAAACTGGTTACTGTTACAGTCTCTTCAACTACACAGCAGTTATTTTGTTTCACTGAGGATTTCTTTGCTCTCAGCTCTGGTCTTCTCTCTTATCCACCCTGACAGAAGAACATTGCCTGCTTCCTTTTCCACTTTATGAATCACTGTTCTACCACCTTTCTCAAGTCTAGCACCAAGCAAGATAGGAAGGAGGACATCATAAATCAAGCTACAAACCACTGATATCCTACACCTAGCAGAAGCACTATACACTGCCATCCTCACACCTCATTTTTCAAAATCTTCCTTTCATGTACCCACTCCATTAATGCCTTCCCAAAACAACTTCAACCCAAGTCAAACCCAGCAACAGAAGACAAATTAATCATTTCTTTTGACTGAGACTATTCTCATTTTTGTTCATGCTTTCTTTCTTTCTCTTTCTCTCTCCAGTACACAGACACCTCCAATACGTTCTTGTCTCCTCTCTCATATACACACACAATTGCTTAAAAATTCACTGTACATACACACAAATATATCTTCGAAACGCCTAGTTAGAATAGAGGCAGCTGACGAAGGATTAATTCCAAGTGGCTATCTGTTTTCCTATGTGTTCGTTCCGTTGTCTGTAGTCCATTGTCTTAACGTCCTGTACCCTGATATGCATCTATATACACATGTAGATGTAAGTATGTACATATATGTGTGTATACATGCATTTATATTCTTTGTATTATATATATATATTATTAAAAAAATGGCAAAAATCATATATTAATTAATGCCGATTAATTACCAGGAAGCTAGCACATTTAAAGAACCAAAGAGATTCAGAAACAGTATCTGCAATTTCAGGGGATTAAAGTACATTTTTATATATGACGTTGACCACTAACGTGAACATACAATGTGCTAGAAATAGGTCACATCTTGTGTCTAAAAAGACCTAAATTGTTCTCAACATGAAATATAGCAGGATACCAAAACGTAAGCAGGCAAGACATTTAAAAAAAACGAAAAGGAACATTATTAAACAGGGACCGGTTTCGAATTTTAACAATCTTCAACTTTGTATGGGGTTCTGATGATTATGGTTCCATTACAAATCAGGCTGATGAGAAATAGACAGTCGGTAAGATTGTTAAAATTCGAAACCAGTCCCTGCTTAATAATGTTCCTTTTCGTTTTTTTTAAATGTCTTGCCCGCTTACGTTTTGGTATCACGCTATATTTCATGTTGAGAACAATTTAGGTCTTTTTAGACACAAGATGTGATCTATTTCTAGCACATTGTATGTCCACGTTAGTGGTCAACGTCATATATAAAAATATATATATATATATATATATATATATATATATATATATACACACAGATATAGGGCAGGGAATATATATATATATATATATATATATATATATATATATATATATACATACAAATACACATGCATATATAACCATACATACAAATACATACATGCATATATACACATACATATACACATGCATATATACATATACAAATACACACACATACACTCTCCTTTTTGTGTACACCTTTCCTCTCTCTTCAAGCACTTTCTTATACACATTTCTTGCTTTCTCTCTTCCTATTAACTCTCCTCACAAGTATAAGGTGACCTGTCCCATAAAGCAACAAGTATTTACACACATTACATACATATAAACTTGAAAGACTTATGGAACACACATATGCACACAAACACAGTTTCCTTCCACTTCTCTCTTTCACTGAACACTATTTTGCTCGACATTCCAACCAATTTTCTTGACTCAATATAACAAGAGTGGACAAACTGTCCACACTATCTACTTAATCAACAATTAATAACAGTCATTAAAATTCCTTTAATTCCCTCATCAGATTATGATTCCACTAATAGTGTACATTTGTGTGAGTGTGTGTGTGTGTGTGTGTGTGTGTGTGTGTGTGTGTGTGTGCAATACACACACACATTCTCCTTGTTTAACACTTCACTGATTTTCAATGCAAACTTATTTCCTTTTCCTTATTTATACATATACATGCATTTATAAATATATATTATTATTATTATATATATATATATATATATATATATATATATATTTATACACACACCTAATTACACATTTACCCTGTGTGTGTGTACGTGAGCATAAGTAAAGTTATTTTATTCTTCAAGTTAACTTCAGTTATTCAAGATTTGTGTTTGGCAGTGGCAACAAGAGACTTAAGTAACTTGCTGAAGTTTATCACACACACATTCTTTTATACGTTTCAGACCAAAGGCTGTGGCCATGCTGGAGCAATACCAGTGAAAATGTGGGATGCTTACAGCACCTAGGTTTCCCAAATGGTCACCCATCTAAGTACTAACTAGGCTCCACATTGTTTAATTTCAGCGATCAGATGAGAACTGGTGTATTCAATGTGATACACACACACACAATTACAGCATTGAAGGCATATAGCCACTCAAAAACACTCAAAAGCTGTAAACTTCACTTAAACATTTATTATTTGGTATAAAAATGTTCATCACACTAACTGCAGCCTGGTCACTGACACAGTTCAACCACAATACAGTTTTTGATAAAACCACTGGCCAGAGAAGTATATCTCTGACATATATATGTAATGCATAGAGATAAAATATCCAGGCAGGTACCATACAAGCAATCAGTTATTATCTGGATTATAGCTAACTGCATCGAGTTGTATATATGAGTCTGAATTTCTAATCACAGGTTTTCTGTAGTTTGATCCACTAAATTATCAGCCTCAATGTATAAGTATGTAAGAGGCTGAGTATTCCATAGACTAATTTAGCCTTAATGTAATTCTCAGTGGAATCAGCTTGGCATAGGGTGGCAAGGCAGAATGTTTGAATTACAGGTACAGGACTGACTCCTGTGCAGGTGGCACGTTAAAAAACACCTTTTGAACATGGCCGTTGCCAGTACCGCCTGACTGACCTTTGTGGCGGTGGCACGTAAAAGCACCCACTACACTCCCGGAGTGGTCGGCGCTAGGAAGGGCATCCAGCTGTAGAAACTCTGCCAGATCAGGTTGGAGCCTGGTGCAGCCATCTGGTTCGCCAGTCCTCAGTCAAATCGTCCAACCCATGCTAGCATGGAAAGCGGACATTAAACGATGATGATGATGATGATGAACCCGTCCAGTGGATTCCTTCAGTTTCCATCAAATCAATTTCCCTCACAAGTTTGTAGAAAATGACAGATGCCCAAGATGTCAAGCAACCGGTTCGAAACCAAGACCTCAGGATAGTGAAGCAACCTCGTAGCCATTCAGCCATACTCTAACTGTGGAAGTGTGTGACTTAGTGTTTAGGGTGTTGGATTCATGACCATAAGATTGTGGTTTCAATTCCTGGACCAGGTGATGTATTGTGTTCTTGAACAAAACACTTCATTTCATGTTGCTCAAGTTCACTCAGCTAGCAAAAATGAGTATTCCTGCAATGAACCAGCGTCCCATCCAAGGGGAAAATACATATGCCAGAGAATATGGGAAACCAACCTTATGAGTCTATAGGACTCACGGAGCTGAATCCTTTTCTATACTATACCTACAGGTACAAATATGTCATAAATCAAATTTTTAATTGAGTACTTTCAATGAAAATATATCATACCTTAGAGGAGATGAGGTATGTAGAGTGCAACTTGTGTATCCATTATCCATTATGTATATCGCTTGTGAATGCATTTGGATTTTTTTCAATAGCTATCTCACCAAATTGAGCACTTAAGTGATTTAAAACAATTTTAGTGAGAGAAAGAGGTGGTGAATTAGAAGAATGGTTAAAGCAGCAGACAGAATGCCTTTGCAGTGTTTGTTCTGTCTCTGAAGCTCTGAGTTCAGATTCTGCTAGAGTCAGCTTTTGTGGCTAATACTAGTTCAAGGTATTCATCAACATCATCATTGTTTTAATATCCACTTTTTTATGCTTGCATGGGTTGGACAGAATTTATTGAGGCAGATTTTCTATGACCAGATGCCCTTCCTGTCACCAACCCTCACCAGTTTCCAAGGAAGGAAATATTTCCCCACAACCAGATATAATCAAAGAGCACCATGTTCCTCCGAAAGAGGTTACACATTTACAACCTAGTGGACTGGAACCATGTGAAATGAAGTGTTTTGCTCAAGAACACAAATACTGCCCTGTCCAAGAATCGAAACCACAATCTTGCAATCATAAGTCTAACACAAACCACTAGCACTTCCAAATTTGTTTGAGTGTGGACATATACATGTTACTGATGTTAAAATTCAGCCTTATTTATTCCCAGCTGGTGAGATATGCTCCAATAAATTGAAAAATGTCTTGGATTAAGGTAATAATCTACTTTGTATTGTATATCTGAGAATTTTCCTTTCCATCTTTTTCCTTCAGACAGTTGTTGTAGCTCTAAAGTTATATTTTCATATTGAGCACTTCAGTGAAAAAATAATACATAATTTTTTAAATACAAATTGAGACGTGTGTTATGAAATGCATGTGTAGGTGTATGTAATTTAGTATTTTGTCTCTGCCCCCACTTCCACCTTTTATGGAAAATACAAGAAGCGACAAAAATTTCTTTTATAAACAACAAAAACAAAAACCAATGCTACCATATTTCTGTCGACATGGCACCAGCAATGAAACTGGAGTTTTAATACAGCTTAGCAGAGGAAATATGCCAGACAAATACACATGCAAGAATGTGTGACTGTGTGCATCGACAGAATTTTAAGTTTGTGTCTATCTCTTTGTGTGAGCAACATATAAGAGAGAGAGAGATGTCAATAATGAACACATACATCAAATTCCCACACAGAAATACACATATATACGCAAAGACATAGGATGCACATATACACACACAAAAACAGGATGCACACATACACACATATATATACAGGCTGCACATACAGATGTATTTCATATGTGTGTGTATGTATACATGCATGAGAGTTTAAATTGTAAATATTGATTATTGACTAACTGCATATAAATGGTCCATATCCAATGATAGAGTCTTTAACTATAACAATGTTTTGATTGATTTTTATTGTTTTTTTTTTACTTTTAAAAATGAGCAAGGATAAAGAATGATGGGAGAATTCTTCTAGAGTTAATAAGATATCCTGCCAAAGGGACTACAAAAGTTAGCCTTCTTTCTTTACCTCTGCCCACCACAACCACCACCACATACAATATGAATAGCTGCTAAATCTTCCTCAAATCCCACCCTAAAGGTTTTAGGTTCAGAAAAAGGTATAATGAGGATACACATGTCCCCTAAAAACAGATAGAATAGTCATAGCTGGAATATTTTTGATCAAGGGTGACCGGGGATTAAAGAACTGAATAGAGATGCAAAGCATGTTTACATGAGCCTGTAATCTTTGTCAAACTATGAACTACCATCTTAAAAAGGACACACAGGATAATATAGTCCAGGTCACAACTATATCTGAAAATATAAGGAGGATGGCTTGAATACCCTTGATTATAGATATGCTTGTTCAGGACTAGCCTGGGGCTAAACAACATATTCACACACAAGCCAAAGAAGAAACTGCTATTCTTTTATTCTTTTACTTATTTCAGACATTTGACTGCGGCCATACTGGAGCACTGCCTTGAATGGCTTTAGTCAAACAAATCAACCCCAGGATTTCATCATCATCATCATTCAACGTCCACCTTCCATGCTAGCATGGGTTGGACGATTTGACTGAGGACTGGCGAACCAGATGGCTGCACTAGGCTCCAATCTGATTTAGCAGAGTTTCTACAGCCGGATGCCCTTCCTAATGCCAACCACTCCGAGAGTGTAGTGGGTGCTTTTACGTGCCACCAGCACAAAGGCCAGTCAGGCGTTACTGACAATGGCGACGCTCAAAATGGTGTATTTTACGTGCCACCTGCACAGGAGCCAGTCCAGCAGCACTGGCAACGACCTCGCTCGAATGTTTTTTTTCACATACCACCGGCACAAGTGCTAGTAAGGCGACGCTGGTAACGATCACACTCAAATGGTGCTATTTACGTGCCACTGGCACAGAAGCCAGACAGCTGCTCTGGCAATGATCACGCTCGGACAGTGCTCTTAGCGCTCCACTGGTACAAGTGCCAACACGATTTCGAATTCACTTGCCCCAACAGGTCTTCGCAAGCCGAGTTTAGTGTCCAATGAAGGAGAGGTTGGCATGGGTGCCAGTCGTTGAATTTGGTTCGATTTCGATTTCACTTGCCTCAACAGGTCTTCGCAAGCGGAGTTTAGTGTCCAATAAAGGAAAGGTACGCATAAGTGGGCTGGCTACACCCCTGGCAGAGGCCTCAGATTATGGTCTCACTTGGCTTGCCGGGTCTTCTCGCGCACTGCATATTCCAAAGGTCTCAGTCACAAGTCATTGCCTTGATGAAGCCTAATGTTCGAAGGTCGTGCATCACCACCTCATCCCAGGTCTGCCTGGCTCATAAAGCCTAATACTTATTCTATCAGTCTGTTTTGCTGAACCGCTAAGTTACAAAGACCTAAACACTCCAACACTGGTTGTCAAGTAGTTTCGGGGGCAAACAGACACACACACATAGATATATATACTTATATATATGATGGGCTTCTTACAGTTTCCGCCTACCAAATCCACTCACAAGGCTTTGGTTGGCCACAAGACTATAGTAGAAGTCATTTGCCCAAGGTGCCATGCAGTGAGACAACCCAGAACCATGCGGTTAGGAAGCAAGTTAAGGGTTAGCAGCAGGAAACAATACTTTAATAATATGCATCATCTAACCTAGGGGTCAGCAAACCAGGGTAAATTACTCCAGCTGGATTAAAAATGAAATTCTTAGGGGTAATGAGGACTCATTAGACACAAGTAAAATTATATAAAAGAACGTGTTTCTTGCTATGACAAATTTTTCTTCTGGCTCTAAGGAGGCAGTCAAAAAGTTGCTGCCTTTTGCAAAAACCTACCTTTGCGAACAAGAATTTTCCACTCTAATGAACATGAAACAAAGCAAAGAAATCATTTGGACCCCAAAGACTATATTCAAATTCCTCTGGCATCAAAATGTCCCCAATTTTGATGTAATTGTAGCAAAAATGAAACATTATTTCTCCAAAGCCTAAAGTGAAAAAGTTTCTAGAAAAATCCTTTTGTTTCATAATGAGGATATTAATTTATTTTATCGCATTTGTTTTATACATTTTATATTTTTAATTGTACTCTCCATATAAATAGATTCAACAAACTTCTTGAATTCAAAGAAACTATGATTTTCTTCCTTTCAAATCAAGTGGGTAATGTCGGTGTAAATAAATATGTTTTGGGGTCATTGATTAAAAAAGTTCCCCGAACCCTGATCTAACTCATGCTAACCTGGGAAACACAGACAGGAATAATTATATATGCGTGCGATGTTTTTTTAAGATCATAGTCATTCCACCGTGATCATACTGTCTTTTTCATGTATAGTGTTTTTATCACTGAAGTTTAGCTCCAAATTAGTCCTGACTAAGTAGACTAATCACCAGACTGATCCTCCTGTTTTCCGATAGTGAACATACATTACACAACTTGACCTCCAGCTTTTAGGACGGTAGGGTGTAAGGTTGAGGGGAAATTAGCTGCTATTTCTAGCAGGGTGGATTTCTTTGTCTTGATCGATGTTGGTTATTGTTAACATGTCAGCTCACATCAATTTATGATCATTATGGCGTTCCAGCTATGACCATCCAGTTTTTTAGGGATGTCTAGCACTAATTTAAATAAGTTCTTTCATTTTTACCACGTGAGTTGTGATTTGCGGGAGATTTGGCTGCTATTTCTAGCACGTAGAGTGACCACATAAAAGCTCCGTTTGTTTTCGTTTATAGCTAGATGATGGTGGTACTAATGGCGAATTGGAAGGGTACAAATGTAGGTGATAGTAAAGAATACGCACATCCGTGTTTAGGGTTTTTGTTACGCCGAAAACGAGTGGTGTGCGTATTCTTTACCTCTGCCACAAACGTAATAAGGGTTAATTAAATGGGGATATTTTCTCCCTATTTACTGTGTTGGTTTGGGGAAGTTCCTATACAGCGAGGAACGGTTTTAACTATTAAATCAGATCAATCAGTCTGCTGGCCTACCTGCGGCCCGGAGACTTTTATCTTGCGGCCCGCTCGACATTTTCTCAAAATGAGTTCATTTAAACTAACATTTTTAAAATTTTATCAAAAATTAAAGATTGTAATGAAAAGTAAAAAAGAATGATACTACTGTTTTTGCAACGATTAATAAATATTTCATGTTGAATCAACGATCATTCATTCATTATTGTAATATAATAGCATGAGAAAGCAAAATGCTTTCAATTCTGTCAGTATACAAACGGCCCTCAAAAAACTTTCTGTGATAAAAGTGGCCCGCAATTGTAATTCGAGTTGACCAGGCCTAGACTCTAGGCCATATATTTTTATAGCACGCACGTTTGTAAGTAGGGGTGATGTGTGTTATTCTCCATATATCAACAGTCTTTACGTATCACGTAATTAGATGTTTGTGTATCACACACATATACTATAATGTGTGAGATACAGAATAATGAGTCAACGATGGGTCGTCTAAGCGGTTGCTGAACATGCTAGAAACAGCAGTTAAAACTCGTCTATGACAGCCCCTAGAGCCTAAAAAAAACACGCATTAGGTAATTGTAGTCCTAGGTATATGTATGAAAAGAAATAGTCAAGACGGTCATGGCTGTATACATTGATGAATAATTTTGGATACCTATTACAACATGACCCGAGGAAATAAATAAAACAAAGAGAACGTTGTAGTCTGAGACAGCCTCTGACAAGGATCATATCCGACCCGAGGAAATAAATAAAGAGAACGTTGTAGGCTGAGAGAGTCTCTGACAAGGATCATATCCAAGTGTACAAGTATGTACAACACAAACATTCCTTGGGAATCCAGAAAGTTAACTGAGCCCGGTTTACGATGTACCCCGCGTTTCGTCCTCTCATAGAGTGTACTTGAAAAAACGACGGGATGTTCGAAGTTGGAATGGTTTTGATTATAAAATTGATTGATTGATGCTGACATTAGGTACATCCCAACAATAGTGTGTGTGTGTGTGTGTGTGTGTGTGTGTGTGTGTGTGTGTGTGTGTAACAAGTGTGACAATATACAATATACGCAGAAAATACACTTATTACGAAAGGGAAATAGTAAGACGCTTGAATTACACAAGCTACATAACTTGAGGTGTAATTAGATCGGTGCCCCTCCCCCAACTCTGGACTGTGTTTCCTCCTAACTTTCTGAAAAATGTATTTTTATCAAAGTACAGGGATACGTTCTCGAGAGTGTAGATTACAATTAAGTTTTGTCACGCTGGGACACAGCCTTGAAAGGTTTGGTCGAACAAATCGACGCCAGTACTTATTTTTAAGTCTGGTACGTGTTCTATCGGTTGTTTTGCCGAACTACTAAGTTACAGGGACGTAAATATGCTAATAGTAGTTGTGAAGTGGTGGTGGAAGACAAATACACACACATATACGATGAGCTTCTTTCAGTTTCCGTCTACCAAATCCACCTCAAGGCTTTATGTTGATTTAGAAAAACTTTTATCAGAAGAATTTTGTATCGTTCTTTATCTCTCCCGCCCACACTTCGTTACCCCTAATTTCTATAACTTTATCATTTTTTTTTTAATTTTCACTTGTTCTTTTCAAACTTGTTTGAATTTTCAATCTTATGTAACCCACTCCATCGAAAACGTATCTCTGCATTTTTTTTTTTGTAATGTTATCAGCATAATCATAATCTACACTCTCAAAAATGTAGTTCTATAAAATTTCATGAGGAAAAAATGCATTTCTTAAACACTTATGTGGAAACATTAATCTGAAGTTATATCGAACTGCATACATAGAGAATATATATATATATATATATAGTATGTATGCATATACACTCATTGGCGTTGTTAACCAAGTCTAGTACCCCTTCGTAACCTCTATGTCAAATATATAATTATCACGCCAAATATATAATTACAAAATTCACTAAATTCAGAAAGTCGATTTTATCTATTTGTTTTGTTTTCATTCATTTATTGATAAGTGTAACCCACTGTTACAAACATAGAAACCATATCCAGCACTCTCAGAATTGTTTACTGTAGCAATTCAGTGTACATTTTTGAAAGAAAATGAATGACTCCCTCTTTAGTAAGCGCTTTAAGTGGCTGACAGTTACCCTCACTAATCGTCGCAGCATTGTACAGACATAGAACGTGGCATATGTGGGTAGATAATTCTTTCTATTTTCGACACAAGGCCAGGTAGGAATATTGTCGATTACATCGACACTGAGTGCTCAACTGATACTTATTTTTACGACCTCGAAAGGATAAAAAGCTAAGTCAACCTCGGTGAAATTTGAACTCCGAACATAAAGACGGATGAAATGCGCTAGGCATTTTGTCTGACGCACTAACGATTCTGCCAAGCTCGCCACCTATATGACAAGAGGGTAGAGATGGACTATATGTAATCTGAACCTTCTCCCCCCCCCCCTTATTTATTAATTTTTAGGCTATGGAGATTCCGATTCTGAAAAAAAAAATTTTGAAAAATTTCAATCCCCCCCCCCTTCCACCAAGCAGGCTATTTACATGCTAGAAATAACAGCCAAATCTCACAAAACTAGTGCTAGGGTTAGGTTTAGGGTTAGGGTTAGGTTTACCCTGTGGATCTATATAAAAACTGGGCGGGGGGGATCGAAATTTTGAAATTGAGATTTTTGAAAATCTTTTTTCAGAATCGGAATCTCCATAGCCTAAAACGTGGGATTCCGTAAAAAAATAAATAAAACAAGGGGGGGAAAGGTTCAGATTACATATAGTCCATCTGGACCCAATGTGTTTATCCTCCAAGCATTAAGCCTCCGTATATTCCAAACCTTCGTGTAAATGCATGCATTTGCACTTTCTAAAATATACTTATTTACCAAGTCAGTGAAGAAGCTTGTGTTCGACCTGCTAAAAATAACCGCCAAATCTCTCTTGAATCACATTTCTACCATTCTAAAAATGAAGGACATATTGCATACTGTAATCCCAGATAGAATGTCCGGATAGAAGATGGGATCGTCTGGACATAGGTTTATTCGATCAGAACTGAGCTGGGACACACAAAAAAACATCACATATGTGATAAAAGACGGAGAATGGAAGCTAGAATACGTGCATGTATATACATATGTATATATATATATATATATATATATATATATATATATATATATATGTGTGTGTGTGTGTGTGTGTGTGTGTGTGTGTGTCGAGTGTGTCCTAAATACAATTAAACGTGTAGTGCAGGGATATTAATGAACAGTATAAATGATTATTAATAAATCCAGGACAGCTGGCTTAAACCGAAACAATGACTTATTATAAAAAGAATAATGTTATGTTAATAATTAAAAAAAATGTAAAAAGATGTGTGCCAACGAGGGAGTTTCGTTCGAGCTGTTGGAAACAGTAGTTAAATCTCTTATGTTGCACCATACCGTCTTAAAAAAATGAATAGGACTCATTTGATATGATCTCAGACACACTTTCAGCTGGTCACGGCTGGAATGCCATTGATAATAATAGGTCTCTACTCGATCAGAGCCCGAACTGGGACTAAATATCAACGACTAAGTATAAGACAGCTTGAGTGTGTTGGCGTGTGTTTGTGCGTCCATCCATGAAACATCGTCACAAAGCTAACACGAACCCCAAAGAAGCATTAAAGGAATGATATAGCCGGAGAGAGAGAGAGAGAGAGAGAGAGCTAAGTAAATGGACCCAATTCAACACTGCCTCTTCGCCTTCTCTTAACAGCCCGCTCATTGGACCATAATAACAATATTGTATAGTCTCTTGTGTTTGACCGAAGAATGAGAAAACAATCGCTATTGTGTTTTGAAACTATACACCCACTAATAAAAAAAAAAAAACACTCATATACCCACAAATCCACACATTCATGTATAGACACTCTCTTACTCCCGATCATACACCCACACACTTTCGTACACATGGACTGTTTTACACGTGCGCGCGCCAACATACATACACGTACACACGTTCTCATAAATACATACACAATGCACGCTTACGCACACGTTCATACCCTCTGTTTTATGAACATTACGTATATACTATAGTACAATAATTCAAAAACAGTCTCTCCCATGCATACACTTTCTCTACTATACAGAAAAATTACACGCTAACTCATCTAGTGACATGATTAATACAACTACGGATAAAGCTTCCCAAAACAATGCTACTGTTGTTTGTATTAGCCACATTAAGTAAGATATGTGTTTAAGTATATAATGTATGTGTAAAATAACGTGTTTACATTTTGTTGTAACGTCAGTGTAGCAGAATGTATCAAAGTATCATCGATATTCCTGGTAAATTCTCTTTTAGAGAAAAAGAGCAAACTCACTAGTAGAAATACTAGCGTTATATCCTTAACGATGTTGTTTCAATGGGAGCGCGAAAGAGAGAAAGAAAAGAAGTGGAGAAGACAAAAAAAAGTCGAAAGCAAGATATCTATTAAAAGAATCAACATGAAAATGCGATTCACTCCTCGATCTCCTTCTCGGAATACAATACTAAAATAATTTTTTTTTACAATTGCCAAAAATATGGGTTAGAGAGAGAAAGAGAGAGAGAGGGGTGGATAGAGAGAACCCAGAAATATTAGATAGGAATGGTTTGTAATAACAGAGTATGAAAGGGGGAACTTTAGTGCTATGTCAGTACGAATCATCTTTTTGGAATCTTTTTAGGGAGGATTCTGGGAGCACAACACGGGATGGTTAGAGCTCCTATGGTTCAGAGAGAGGGTGTCTGTGATTTTAGATTTGAACAAGCATTGGCACAATTAATTATTGCAATTGTTACTATTTTGGTGAGAGATACTCGAGTGGAATGGAGTGGAGTGAAGTGTAGCTAGAGACGTAAATAAAGTGTTTGTGGACATGGATGACAAATCTGAGATGAATGAATGGCGCGTGTGAGCAGAGGTTATATGTGCGTATGTTTATATGAGAATGCTGAGTGTGTATTATCTTCATGTATCAGATATGTAGGGTAGAGAAACAAAGAACGAATATGAAAGGTGGGGAATATAAAAATATCTAGCAACATGAATGCATTCGTTGAATGAGGTTTGTATCACACTTATTTCATATTGATATGTTTGAGTATAAATGTGTATTGTATATGAATATCTAAGGCATTTTCGATAGTGCATATACAAGTGTAAGATACATAATTAAATTATATGCAAATATAGATAGGCAGATAAATTCATATATACATATAAGCATATAGAGATGTAGATATACATATAGATAGATAAGGATAAACAGATAGACAAATAAATAAATGGATGGAGAAAATGAAAGATCCACTAGTTAGTTTAGAGAGAATATTAAGTAGACCGAAAGAGAAAGAGACAAACAAACAAAACAACTCAACACAAAAGTAAAACAACCCAATCTTACCTGTGGAATAACTGCTGCTGAGAGCGGAGCGTGGAAATTTGGTCCTTGTATGAGTGTATCTCCAATTTTAACTGTAAGGTCTACAAAAATCGAAAGGAAAAAAAATATATAAAGAGGCTACACTCGACTCACACTTGACAACGAATGGCTGTTGAAGGGTTTGGTTTTTGTTCTATATTAGGATTTATTTACTTTCTTTTTGTGTGTAAGTGGCTTGAGTTACTCTAGACCAACAGTGAGATGTGTGAGAAGGGTTTTAATGACATGAAGCAAGCAGATGAAGGAGTAGAGGAGTAGCAGTAAGAGGAGAAGTAAGAGAATTTAATAGAGAAATAGAGGCAGGGAGTAAAAGAGTGAGGAAGTGAAAGAAAAAGTGAATAGAAAGACAGAGTAGGAGTGGAAAGAAACGCAAAGCTGTAGAGAAAGACAAATTCAGATAAGAGAGTGAGAAGAAATGCTCAGGAAAGACTAAGAGATGACAAAGTAACCAACTAGTGTTAGTGTATGAGTGTTAGTCACAGCAATTATCTGACCTTTTTGTTTGTAAACACAATTGCATGTTCGTGTGTGTGTGTAATATATGTTACACGTGCATCCCCCTCCTTTCTGTTTGTCTCTCTCTCTCAATTTCACACAATGCATGTATGTATATGTGTGTGTGTGCGTTTATATATACATGTATATATATATATATATATATATATATATATATATATATATATATATATATATATATATATATATATAAATAATGCCTGTATCTATATCCTTTTCTACTCTAGACACAAGGCCCGAAATTTGGGTGGAGGGGAAGCCAGTCGATTAGCTCGCTGCAGTATGCAACTGGTACTTATTAATCGACCCCGAATGGATAAAAGGAAGAGTCGACTTCGGCGAAATTGGAACTCAAAACGTAAAGACAGACGAAAATGCCTACATCTATATCGAAAGAATGCCATTATATATATATATATATATATATATATATATATCGGAGTAAGCACATGAAATGTGCAACAAGGTGGAAAAAAGAATACTCAAATACCAGAGGTAGAGTAATATGCTTTATTTTAAAGCAGCAGAAATATAACAAAAAAAACAGAGTAACGGTTTTTTTTTGTTATATTTCTGCTGCTTTTAAATAAAGTATATATATATATATATATATATATATATATATATATATATATATATATATATATATATATACATACATACTTAAGAACATACTATATAACATACAAGAGGAATTCTTGATTTATTGAAATTATTTCTGCATTTAAGAGTGTAGACTAATTGTTTAGTAGCATTTAGGATTTAGTCCAAATGAGGAGATAATCTAAGAATCAAAAGTTCTCCAAAACTGACATGACATGCAAAGAAAAACAGTGATTGTCTGCAGACAACAAAACAGCTGTGAACGCAGGTTTCTGCTTCATTATCCGTCGGCACCAAAAGAAATTTTGCTACTTTATCTTCAGCAGAAGACACTGAGCCACAGTGCTGGATTAACCATTCAGTAAAAACAAAAGCACATGTTTAGGGCACCAAGGGAAGGGGAGTGAATCACAGAAATGGTAAATGGTTTAAAGGCGGCGAGCTGGCAGAAACGTTAGCACGCCGGGCGAAATGCTCAGCAGTATTTCGTCTGCCGCTACGTTCTGAGTTCAAATTCCGCCGAGGTCGACTTTGCCTTTCATCCTTTCGAGGTCGATAAATTAAGTACCAGTTACGCACTGGGGTCGATGTAATCGATTTAATCCCTTGTTTGTCCCCTCTATGTTTAGCCCCTTGTGGGCAGTAAAGATATAAGAAATGGTAAATGGTTTACGGCAGAAAACAAATCGTTTTAAATTTGCTAAAATAATATTCGAAGTGGTTTATATGAGGGGAAATATAATTTCGAAGGTTTATGGTGTCATAGTGAGGATCTGATCAAAGATTTTTCTTAGAAAAATAAAAAGTAGAAAAGTTATCAGATATAAATAAAGTGGAAGTATACAAAATAAACATTATTTTCCATTTTGTTTCATTAAAAACAAAATTAAAATGTATTTTATGATTTATTATTGTTTATATTTTGAATTACATATATATATATATATATATATACATATATGGATGTGGGATGCACTAAAGTCTTTTAAGTGCTTAGGGCCCCTATTTGTTTTAATCCAGTCCTAAGACAAACAAAAAAGTAGTGTACACTACATTTATGGCGTATGAAACTTGCATAGATTAGACGAAAATGGGCTCAAAGAAATAATTTGGAGAAGTCAGTGACATGTATTTGAAGAACGAATATAAATATAATAACATAGACATAATATATAATATAATATAGATATAGATATAATAGATAATAATAAATATAGAAATAATAAATAACGTAGATATATTTTATAAATATATGTATATGTACCCATGTGTGTGTGTAAGCGCGCACGTGCACGCGTTGTACCTTTTGCCTTGCTTCTGTCGATCCATAGTTATATTTTAAGCAAAAGAAATATTTTCTGTATAAAACAAGAAAAGTTGTAGGCTGCAGAAAATGCGTCCATGGACGTTAACAAACTGTTTGTATACGCTCTCCCAGCCACTTATATGTGTGCATTGTCTACTCGTGGTTTGTCCCTTGAATTTCAGCTGGTTGGCTGAATATAATTTTCTTCAGGTAAAAAATATTTGCTACATAATCTGTTTATTCAGCGTACCACTCGTATATGCTCTCCGAATCATTTATACGTAGTTCGTTAATCAAATTTCAGTTCGTTAACCCAGTTTAATTTTCTTCGGAAAAAACGTTCGTTATTAAATTTGTTCGTTTAAAGAACAGTGCGTTATCCCAGTTTAATTTTCTTCGGAAAAAAACGTTCGTTATTAAATTTGTTCGTTTAAAGAACCGTTCGTATATGAGTAACCCACTGTATATATGAGCCGGGACATAGAAATACTCGAGTTGGTGTCCGAGGGATTTCTGGTCTTTGTCAAGGCATCCCTCAAGGAGAAGGTTAACTCGTATATAATTCCTACTGCTCTACTGGGCCGGATATCTTGCAATTTGCCTGACTCTGGGCTTCTCGGCATTGCTAGTAAGAGGTGTTGTGGTATTCTGCAAGCCGCACTCGACTTAAAACCCTTGCTTGCGTGGACATTGCTGACACTTCAACCTGTCGGCGATGGTCATGCTCGTCTAACGAGCATAATGTATGTATGCATGCATGCATGCATGCGTGCATACATTTTTTGTGCATGTATGTATGTATATAGGTATGTATGCATGTATGTATGTGTATGTCTGTATATGCATGCATGTATGTATGTACGTACGTATGTTTGCATGCATGCATGTATGTATAGATGGATGGATAGAGGGACCAGACAGGCAGACAGACAGAGATCCCTTGTCGAGTCCAACATTACTATCATGGCCCTGCTCGGACCACTTCTCACAGGCCTTCCTTCCCAGAACTGTCAGTTTTCTGCAATCTTCCATCCGTTCGTGTCTTTCTTGCAGGTATTGAACATTAATGGCATGAAGATCATTACTCTTGGAGGATTTGTACAGAATATGGAAACTCAGTAAGACACACACATACGTACAAGCATACATACATGTGAGTAAGTGTGTGTGTGTGCGTGTGTGTGTAATAGGTGCAGGAGTAGCTCAATGGTAAGAAGCTTACTTCCCAACCACATGGTGCTGGGTTCAGTCCCATTGCGTGGTACTTTGGGTAAGTGTCTTCAACTATTTCCTCGAGCCGACCAAAGTTTTGAGCGCATTTGGTAGATGGAAACTGAAAGAAGCCCGTCGTATATGTATGTGCGTGTGAGTGTGTGTACTTGTTTACGCGTGTTTGTGTGTGTATGTGTGTGTGACCGCTCGGCAATCGGTGTTGGTGTGTTTACAGCTTCGTAAGCTAGCGGTTCGGCAAAAAAGACTAATAGAATAAGTAACCAAGCTCAAAATTATCTAATCGATTAAAATTCTTCGTACACCAGCATGGCCGCAGTCTAATGACTGAAACAAGAAAAAGAATAAACGAATACACACACCCACACAAATATATATTCACACAAACCCGAATATAACTATGTGTACCGTGTTTCTGAAAATATAATCTTCTGTAATACAATACAATAAACCTACTATAAACACTTCATAATGTAACTAATCTACATTCAGTTATAAACATCGCATAAAATTTCCTACAAAATGCTGAACATGACTGCAGGGCTTTTTCCTACATTGAAACAAGGACTGAAGTAAATTCGATTCGTACTCTAAGTAACAAAAAAAACAAAAATGCAGTCTAATTATGGTGCTGGTTATAGGTGCTACAGTATTTGGACCCATTAATGTTTGTGTGTGTGTATACATGTGTATGTATATCATTTTACTTGGATCGTACAATACAATTTTCGACGCTTATAAAGAAAAAACAAATTTTTGTTTATATTTATATTTATATATACGTAGTTTTTCATTTTGCTATTTAGCGTCTAAATTTGCGGATAAATTTGTCAGTGGGCAGTTTAGCTTTCTGGTGAAGCACTTAACCGGAGTCCCGAGGGATGTGGGTTCGAGTCCCATGGCTGTTTGTTGACACATTTTTCCGCTTTGTAGGGTAATTCACACAGTATTTCATATTTCCAATTGGCGTAATGTGCTTTGTATTTCTTCCATTTTTATTATATAAGTTTATCTCAACGGAGCAATTTTAATTATCTCGTCTTTACGTTCTGAGCTCAAATTTCGTCGAGGTCGACTTTTCCTTTCATCTTTTGGGATCGATAAAATAAGTACCAGTTGATCATTGGGATCTATGTAGTCGACTATCCCTCTCCCTAAAATGTCAAGCCTTGTGCCGATTGTAGAAACAATTATCTATCTCGTTCTTAGCACTCTTGTGGTTTATGATAACGAATCGAAACGGTAAAATTTTCGTAAGCAATAATCGATATAAGGAAAAAGAAATAAAACTAAAATCATTGTTATCAAAAAAAAAAAAAAAATTGGAATCCAAAGAAATAATAAAGGTGTTGTTCACCACGTCTGACTGGATATTGTTGAAGAGTACCAATATTTCCAATGAAAGTTCACGATAGGAAGTTCGTGAGTTTGTGATCACAGACCGAAAGAATTACCGAGCTTACAACAATGGATCACTTATTAGGCTAAATAAACCAAAAAACAGGAACACTGTTACACATCAGTTCAATATGCGAACACCATGCATACATACACACATATATGCACAAACACACACATAAATAAGCAGCACACCCACGCATGGCCACTTTTAACAGCTGCGGTAAAAAACAGATTTGATGCACTTCTTTTTATATCACTAAATAATAGAGTTTACGCGTGCATGAATACTATATTCCACTTCAACTAAGCCTGACTCCCTCCTTATCTATCTCTCTGTCCGTCTGTTTGTCTGTCTGTCCCGTGTATGTACACACATATGCACACGCACACACACACACACACTCTCTCTCTCTTTCTCTCAATAGCATCGAGCAGTGAGAATGAATGCTCAACATGCTTTTGATGGATAAATATTCTTTATTCATAGATTAAAAACGCTACTAATGGTTTCATGTGGTGAGACTTTCCAGAATTGTCAAGCGATCCACTTAAAACGCTGGCCATCACCTCTATTTTGGATGAGAATACACCAGATTACATGATTCTATGCAGGACTTCAACATGATTGCACCGACGAAGGAAGTTAATTTAAATTTCTTAATTGTTATTTCCCTTGCATTGGCTTTGGGATTTTGCAAAAATTCATGTTCAACATAGATTAATTACATTATGCAAGAACCTTCGCACATACCTGTGAGCGTGTGTGTGTGTGTGTGTGTGCGTGTGTATCCAGCGTACCTTTTGTATGTGTATGTGTATGTATATTTTATCATGTATGGGGTTTTCACAGGTTTTGAACGAAAATTAGTTCATGAAGTTATAGTTCATAGAAATAGAAATATATTTTGCGAATCGTGTGACATCTTGAATAGAGATCCCTTCCGGTCATGAATGACCATGGGATTGCACCTTGAAAATTCCCCTCCAAGGCACAAGTCAGGTATTTTGTGGAAGACCAGCAGTTGCCCATGCATACCAGTCTCCCCTCTCCACGCCACCGATGTTGTCTAAGGGAAAAGAAAAGGCTGATACAGCTTGGCACCTGTGACGTCGCAAACTATTTCTACAGCTGATTGAACTAGAGCTACGTGAAATAAAGTATCTTGCTCAAGAACACAACACACAGCCCTGTCTGGTATTCGATCTCACAACCTCACGGTTGTAAGCGCGACGCTCTAACCACTGAGTCATGCGCCTTCACTATGGCTCGAAGCCGCTGCACGTCTCGACCCACGCGCGGAGCGCTTCTGCGGCTGCGACGGCCCGTATGCGTCGAATTCAGTGTAATATTTGCGCCGCGACCAATGCGAAAAGCCAACCGTATCGTTGCGACTGGAGTCAGAGAGCGTTGTGTTTTACCTTGGACGGACGGACTGGGCGTCGCCGACGACGAGCAACTCAGGCTCCTGAACAACTTTTTACAGCGTGAGCCCGGCTGCGACCTATGATCGCGGCTTCGTATCTTGAATATGTGTTATACATTTGTTATACATATCTGTACTGCTTAGAATTTCAGCATGAGTTCTTGGGAGTATATGTCTATTATACATACTTTATATATAATTAATATCCGAAATTTATCTTGGCTGGATATCCTGGTGGCAAGGTGGATGAAGAGTGATACACGAAATTTCGTAAGTTTCTCCGCCTATACATTTTATGAGCCAAATCTGGTCTTAGTTTATAATTCTCCTGACCACTTCTTTTAATTAAACTCTAAATTCGTAACTCCTGCTTTAACGGTTAGAGCAAAATTGCCCCTATTAGATTCCCCCCTCTTCTTTCTCTGTTTCTCTTTTCCCTTGCCTACACACTCTAGGGCTCAGAAAATAGGTCTGTTAGCTGGGAGGCGATTTCTACTCCCCCACCACAAACATCATAAATATTCTCATTATTTGATTCCTGAGCAATTGTCAAGTTATCTATTTGATAGATTTTCTCACTTTCAGTTGTCGCTGGTGAAATAAATGTTTACCTATCAGATGAATTTCTCTAAGTGGAACTGTTTGTAATGACTGACCACGAGCATACACCAAGATAAACCGATTTGCCACATGTGGTCCTACCTTCTTCTTCTTCTTCCTTTGCTCCTTCCTTTTCTTCTTCACTTTTGTCTTCTTCTGCTCGTTTTTCCTCCTCCTCGTCCTCTTTCTCATTCTTCTGCGTATCTTTCCTATTGATTCCGCCCCTACTACATAATCTCTACCCAACTTACTCATCCCATATCCACACTACACTTATGTTTTTGTTTCCTCCCGATATAAGTCAAAATACAAAGTCTGGAAGACGCACAATGTGACACATCTTTGACTCAAGACTGATATATATATATATATATATATATATATATATATATATATATGTATATATATATATATATATGTATATATATATATATATATGTATATATATATATATATATGTATATATATATATATATATATGTATATATATATATATATATATGTATATATATATATATATATATGTATATATATATATATATATGTATATATATATATATATATATGTATATATATATATATATATGTATATATATATATATATATGTATATATATATATATATATGTATATATATATATATATATGTATATATATATATATATATGTATATATATATATATATGTATATATATATATATATATATGTATATATATATATATATATGTATATATATATATATATATATATGTATATATATATATATATATATATGTATATATATATATATATATATATGTATATATATATATATATATATATATGTATATATATATATATATATATATGTATATATATATATATATATATATATATATATATATATATATGTATATATATATATATATATATGTATATATATATATATATATATATATTATATATATATATATATGTATATATATATATATATATATGTATATATATATATATATATATATATGTATATATATATATGATATATATATATATATAGTATATATATATATATATATATATGTATATATATATATATATATATATATATATATGTATATATATATATATATATATATATGTATATATATATATATATGTATATAATATATATATATATATTATATATATGTATATATATATATATATATATATATATATATATGTATATATATATATATATATATATATATGTATATATATATATATATATATATATATGTATATATATATATATATAATATATATATATATATATATATATATATATATATGTATATATATATATATATATATATATATGTATATATATATATATATATATATATATATGTATATTATATATATATATATATATATATATATATATATTATATATATATATATATATATAGTATATATATATATATATATATATATGTATATATATATATATATATATATGTATATATATATATATATATATATATATGTTATAATATATATATATATATATATATATATATAT
>NC_142930.1:93511241-93610580 GCF_046866305.1 Octopus bimaculoides | reverse complement strand
ATATATAATATATATATATATATATATATATATATATATATATTATATATATATATATATGTATATATATATATATATATATATATATATATATATATATATATATATATATATATATATATATATGTATATATATATATATATATATATATGTATATATATATATATATATATATATATATATATATATATATATATATATATATATATATATATATATATATATATATATATATATATATATATATATATATATATATATATATATATATATATATATATATATATATATATATATATATATGTATATATGTATATATATATATATATATATATATATATATATATATATATATATAAAGCTAGGCTGTTTTTCATTCATTGGCTGACTTGGCTTGAATAATCAGAAAATGGCTCGTACGCAGTTTTTCTACAGTTGGTTACGTGTACTGGTCATGTAATGAGGTAACACATTGACCAAGTCCGTTTGTTGAGATTGGATACGTTAGTTGCCCTATCGGATCACTTGACAGACCAACCAAGCGCAGTAAAATTATGTTTGCTCTCTGGAGCCCCTAATCATCTTTAAATAGAAGAATCTTTCCTATTTTCACCAGTGATGAGGGAATCTTCTAGGAGATTTATTTACAGGTAGATTTCACATGCACCTGTAAGCAGAGAGGATACGAGATACTGCAAGAAGGGATGTCACGTAATTCTGTTCCTGTCTGCCCAGCACACATCACCAAGTTCCGACTGATTTAAGAAGCAAATATGTATATTCTCTTCAGACAGTATCATTCATGATGTACCAACAGTTACTGTACCAATTCATTTAGTGGTTGAATAAAACGTAGCACTTAATTGCAACTGGTTTTCTTGTATTTCTTTCCACTGTATATACACGACTCATTGGAACCAAGAAATTGCAATTATACCACAGCCTGAGACACGCTAATCAACCCGCTAAGTATATATAAGCTACTTTATCTAAGGTGTTGTGCTGAAAATAATATTTCATCAAATGAAATTAGTATTATAATGTGAACAATAATAATTAGTGTTAATGAAACCTTTCGTGAGAGAAATTTTCATTAACGCTAATGACTTCTTTTCTCAAAGTGGTTATAATTTCATTTGATTAAAAATTATTTTCAGTCCACGGCCTGTGCTTAACTTTACGTTAAATGTACACTTAGGGAAATTTTTGTCATCCCATTGCGTGGCACCTAAGGCAAGTGTCTTTTACTATAGCCTCGGGCCGACCAATGCCTTGTAAGTGGATTTGGTAGACGGAAACTGAAGGAAGTCCGTCGTATATATATATATATATATATATATATATATATATATATATATATATATATATATATATATATATATATATATATATATTTATATATATATATGTATATATATATATATTTATATATATATATGTATGTATGTATGTGTGTGTATATGTTTGTCCCCCACCATCGCTTGACAACCGACGCTGGTGTGTTTACGTCCCTGTAACTTAGCGGTTCAGCAAAAGTAACTGATAGAATAAGTACTAAGCTTACAAAGAATAAGTCCTGGGGGGTCGATTTGCTCGACTAAAGGCGGTGCTCCAGCATGGCCGCAGTCAAATGACTGAAACAAGTAAAAGAGTATATATGTAAGTACATACATGCATACATTAGTACGAGAAACAGTTGGCTGTTTCTCGTATCCAAGAAGTCAAATTTCTCCCTGTTGAAGGAAATATCCTTTTCTACTATAGGCACAAGGCCCGAAATTTGGGAGGAGGTCTCCAGTCGATTAGATCGACTCCAGTACGCAACTGGTACTTAATTTATCGACCCCGAAAGGATGAAAGGCAAAGTCGTCCTCGGAAGAATTTGAACTCAGAACATAAAGACAGACGAAATACCGCTAAGTATTTCGCCCGGCGTGCTAACATTTCATATTTCTTTATTGCCCACAAGGGGCTAAACATAGAGGGGACGAACAAGGACAGACAAAGGGATTAAGTCGATTATATCGACCCCAATGCGTAACTGGTACTTATTTAATCGACCTCGAAAGGATGAAAGGCAAAGTCGACCTCGGCGGAATTTGAACTCAGAACGTAGCGGCAGACGAAATACCGCTAAGCATTTCGCCCGGGTTGCTAACCTTTCTGCCAGTTCGCCGCCTTTGTTGAAGGAAATATCAAGAGGAAAAAGTGCCAATAGCATAGATTTGTTTTTGGCGGATCTCAACTTGCCAAGAAGTAATCCACACTCCACAGGATTGTCCTCTGCGACACGTAAAATGAATAAACAAGTATCAGGTGACAAAAGAACAACGGGATATCATTGAACAGCTTGTAGTCGCGACCGGCGTTTTCTGCCCTCCAATGCAGTCAACTATTGTCTACGTCCTGTTGCTCAGTCGTTTGGGTCTTGAAGAGTGGTTAGTCACATTCAGTCGTTTTTTTTTTTTAATTCATAAACGGCCCTAATAGGAATACCATACCCTCCACGATATTCCTCTTAGAGTCATTGAACCACGGCAAGCCACCTGTCACGACAAAGAATGACTGTCCCTCTCCCTCCTTTCCCCCTCTCTCTCTTTCATACACACACACATTTGTGTATATATATGCATTTATGTATTTACATATGTATAAGTATTTAATCATATGCACATACACACACTCTCTCCCTCTCTCACACACACACACAAACACAGATGAGCCTAAACGCAGTCTTACAAACTCACGCTCATACTTATATGCATTCATGTATTTGTGTGTTAGTAACCGCGTATATGACCGTGTCATATATAAGATAATAATAATAATATATATATATATATGCGAGTAAGAATAAATACAAAAAAAGGGGGGGTGTATGATTGTGTATAGAGGAATATATTATTTTGTTTATATAAAATAATAAAAATATAAAATAATAAAAATATGTCGTACGCTGTTCTATATTTCTAATCAGGCGACCATTACATTTTTCTGCGATGATAGTTTGATGACTAAGAAACGGTTTTAGCTGTAACCTCCTACTTGTTCTTCGCTGTTAGTGGTGCTAGGACAACCGGCAACAAAGATGTTGACGACAAATACGCTGATGATGACGATTATGGTAATAGAAATGATGATGGTAGTTAAGTCTTCAAATGAATACACACACCACCTCCTCCCCTTAACCGAAACTTCCGTTACTATTTCGCTGATCGTCCTTCCTAAAAGAGGTGCTTTTTTTCTTCTCTTTCCGTCTGTACTGTTGTGGGCGTCGTAACTCAGTTATTGAATCGGTCGAGTAAAGGAAACTGCAGTGAGTTTTAGTCGCTCGAGTTTTAAAAAAAACACACCATTTCTTAAATAAAAAAAGAACTTGGATTTTTCTGTTTGGTTGCACTTTTTGAAATCTTAATTTTAAGTGAATATTTTAAAATTTGGTGTACTGATGTAATTTTCCACGCTGAATCTCAGGGCCCTAATTCACTTGTTCCAGAATTTATTTTTTTTTTAAGTTACAGAGGTTTAAAGTTTGATAATTTTTTTTACCCAATCAGGAAACAGAATTTGAAAGCTGTCATTTTGTGCGTGACTTCAATCGTAAGAGCGACAAAACAATAATGTCTAGATTGCGACGATAGCATATTCCTTAAGCATTAAATGAGTGAAAAATTACCAAAAAAAAAAACGAGTACACAATACATATTTGTAGTTTTAAGCATACGATACGCATTTAAATACAAAAAAAAAAAAATACGAGTAAACAAAAGAGCAAAAAAAAAAAGCAAACTAAACAAATTAAATATTTCGCAAACACACGTTTTTCGTAAACACGTGTTTTATACAGAAGAGTTCCCATGCTTGGTTTGTTACAATGGAATCAGGCACCTATATATCTGTGGCTTTCGTCTGCAAACTTTAAAAGCTATTAACTGTTTATTTATTATTTGTGGCGAAAATGAATTCCATGTCAATAATGAGCATACAAAATTACATCAGTACACCAAATTTGAAATCAATTGGAAGAAAATTGAAGAAATTAAAAAGTGGAAGCCAAACAGAAAAGATCTGAATTTTAGATCGTTCCCAAAAATTATAGTGCATCAAACAACGCCATTTTTCCGGATCACGATGCTTTAAGAATCGCACATTACAATTCGTAATTTTCGATCCTTAAGATATACACATCGAAGAAATTACGGCTTTTGGCGCACTAGATAATTTCCTACTCTATTCTGTAGGAACACCTTCTTTAGCGAGTATAGACGTAGATATAATATTTGTAAAAAAAAAAAAATTGAAATATAAAAGAATGGATGGAACAAGTTTGATCATAGTCCCACTCGGCTTGCTAGAAAATTATTACTAAATGTCCTTCCATATCACGGCCTGCTTAGATACCTAAGTCTCTGCGTCCTAGATTGATACAATTGATACTACAAAAGTTCACACACACACACACACACAAACACAGAGCTTGTCTACTTCCTGAACAAAGCAGAACCGATAATACTTTATTATTGTTGTTTTCTAAACCCCGACCAACCCTGAACGAACAGACCTATGGTCAAAAATGATATAACTATGAGTATCTTGTTCTTTCTTTATATTCTCCAGATACAGCGTATTTTGGATTGCTTCGTGCAGCGTGTCCACTTTCTTTCATTTTGTTACTAAGATGCTACTGTATGATTTGAGAGAAATTTTGTTGCGCTTTCCAGCAAGCTCGGCGACCACACAGAATCTTTGCTGTAGGGCTATAGTCATAGTAGCTGTATGTACTAGTTTTTGTTGTTAACTCTAGGTCAAATCCAGTAGAACAGATCAAAGACGCTTCTAAGGCAGCAATCCCATTTTATTCGTAAAACAGGAGAATCGGCAGAACTAGTAACGTTCTGTGTTAGTAGAGAGAATAAAAAAAGTAAAAATACAAATAATTTAAACAGTGGGTGCACTGTGGGAATTTCAAAATTTATTGAAAATTTTAAAATTTAGTGTAATAATGTAATTTTCCAAGCTGAATCTCAAGAGATATTTCACTTTTTCTAGAAATTTCTAGTTTAAAGAGGTTTAAAATTTAATAATTTCAACAAGTAAGGAAACAAATAAGGAAGCTGTCATTTTGTGCGTGACGGCACGCGTTGTCAAATGTAAACAAATGAAACAGTGAAAAATGTTTTATGCCACAAAGAAATGGATAAGGTTCACGCTTCGGACGTTTATCATTCGTCGGAGAGACAAAGGGAAAGAGATAAAAATATAGATTGTATCACTAAACTACAAAATTGCAGATGAGAAAAGGGAAAAAGTGGAAAGTGAGGGAAACCAGTGAATGCCTAATTTGGGAGATAGTGTATGCAGTGTGGATATACGGTACGGGCGGGATAAAATATGAACAAGGCGTAATCAAAGTAGTAATAAAGTATAGCTCAGTTGAAATGGTGAGTACTAGCTGGGTGGAATAATCTACTGGAAATACACAGAACAATAGACTAATCCTTTCTACTATAGGTACAAGGCCTGAAATTTGGAGGAGGGGGATAATCGATTACATCGACCCCACTGTTTTACTGGCATGTCGACCTCGGCGGAATTTGAACTCATAACTTTGCGACAGGCGAAATATCACTAAGCATTTCGTCCAGCATGCTAACGATTCTGCCAGCTTGCCACCTTAGAATAATAGATTAATAACAATTTCAGAATGGTCTACCTAAGAATGCATAATCCAATCTGTCTTTCCATTTTTCATATCAGAGCGTGATTGAGAAACACTTGATCACTATTTATAGTGGATCGGTCTATTACTAAAACTCCTGAAGTGCCTTTTTATCGTTCGATCCAAGGTCAGCCCTGGTCGAGCACACTAATGATGAAAGGTCTCGTAAAAGGTTGATAGTAACATTGAGACTTTAGTCTCTCTCTGTCTATCACCTCTCAACAAAAATATATATTAGGAAACAGTAGAACAGAGGCAGGTGTGAACAATTAACAACATAATAGAATATGAATTATACAAAACCTGTATAATTCAGCCTGGTCGCCGCTGGTTAACTTGTAATCAGCATCTGAAGATTAAGAGTTTCGTTGACGCATACCAGAGGAGCAAGTTGTTGTCACATCGAAGGCATCGTGCTAAAGAGAGCTTAGAAAACGCGTGAAGCGCTTTAAGTACTGGTTTACTACACATGCGCACTCGAGGGGCTTCCGGGAAGGCAAGTCCCTTGCGCATGCGTAGATTGCACTTCTTTAATGGTGGCCATAATTTCGCGGCCACTACAGTCTTAACTACCTCATATTGTTGAAACTCATGCTGCATTTAACAGTGAACAGTTTTTTAAAATAGTAAGTTGTTATTTAAGGGGGATTTGGTTGATATTTCTAGAAAGGAGTAGGTGCAGGCATAGCTGTGTGGTAAGAAACATGCTTTCCAACATAGTTCCGGGCTCAGCCAAACTGCGTAACACCATGTGAGTGGATTTGGTTGGCGGAAGTTGAAAGAAGCCTGTTGAATGTGTGTGTCTGTGTGCTTGAGAGGGAGTGGGAGTTCGTGCCTGTGTTTATCACCCACCACTGCTTGACAACCGTTATTAGTGTGTCTACATCCCCCTAACTTGGCGGTTCGGCAAAAGAGTTTAATAATATAAGTAAGACTTTTAAAAAATATAAGCTCTAGGGTAGATTCATTCGACAAAAAACTCTTCGAGACGGTACTCCTGCATGGTCGCAATCTAATGACTGAAACAAAAGGTAAGAGATAGACAAACAACCACGTATATACAGGCTCTTTTTTGGCTCCCTATTGTTACCAATAATGTGGTGATGATGATGATGATGTTGGTGGTGGTGGTGATGACTTTCAACTCCACGGTTCACTGATTTCTTTTATCTCCGGTCGGCAGATCAGTTGCTGGTATGAATACTCTGTTGTCTCACGACACAATTGTGGTTACTTGATGAGCTAAAAACAGCAACTAAAAAATCTTCCTTTAATGATCATACTCTGCCGTTCTTAAAGAATATTAGATGATGAGACCCTCGATACACGATGGCCGAAGAAAATACAGGATCACCAGTGATGGAACACCATTGACCAAAGTTCTAAATCAGAGCAGACCTGCTGGGCAAAGGCACATTCAGAGCATAATGTTAATGTTTAGTCTAAGGGCAGCTTGATCAAGCAAGCCTTTCATCAAAGGCGTGCCTACCATGAACGTCACTTATTTTCAGTATCCCTGAGACTTAGGTCGGCCAATGTATCCTTCGTTTTTCTTAAGATGGTAATATGTAGAATGAGGGAGGATGACGAGCTGGTAAAACCGTTAGCACACCGGGCAACACGCTTAATAGTATTTCGTTTGTCTTCATGTTCTGAGTTCAAATTCCGCCGTGGCTGACTTTGACTTTCATCCTTTCGGGGTCGGTAAAGTAGGCACCAGTTGAGCACTGGAGTCGATGTAATCGACTTACCTCTCCCCTAAACTTGCTGGCCTTGTGCCAAAATTTGAAACCAATATGTTGAATGAGGGAAATTTTGGCAGTTATTTTTTTTTCTGTCAGGTTGTGCTTAAAAATGCGTTTATATTCTTGAATGTGATAATGTGTAGAATTAGATTATTATCCTGCTTCCAGCTATAGTGTTGCTGCCAGGGTTTGAAAAATAGGGCAGATTTCCCCCCCCCCCTTATTTTGTGATATAGGGGGGGATTTTTGAAAAACTAGTGGGAATTCGCGGCGGTGTTCAGTGAACAAATCAAACACACTACACGGCAGTGGCTAAAACGCGAACCGATCAAGTTTAAGTGTAAATTTTCTATCTGTGTTTGTTTCCTTTTACACAATATTAAAACAACGGCTAAAAATTTTCTGAAGCAGCACCCCCACTAATTTTATCTACTGTCCAGGACGATCATCCTGTTCTCTTCTTGGATATTGTTTGGGTGTTTTAAGATTACAATGTGTTATTTCTTTTTGAAGACAATATGGTGTAAGTTGAGGAAGACTTATCAACTAATTGTAGCAAGTTGAGCGAATACGTAGACGTGAAAAACTCTTTTAATGTTGGTTTCAAATTTTGGCACAAGGCCAGTAATTTCGGCGGAGGGAGTAAGTCGATTACATTAAACCCAATGCTCAACTGGTGCTATTTTATCGTCCTGAAAGGATGAGAAGCAAAGTCAGTCTCGGTGGAACTTGAACTCAGAAATTAAAGGCGGACGAAATGTCGCTAAGCATTTTTCCCGACGCAATAAAGGTTCTGCCAGCCCTCCGCCTTAAAAACTCTTTTGACATTAGATGCGAATTAAGGCAGCCAGCAGGCAGAATCGTTAGCATACCGGGTGCTTAACAGCATTTCGTCCGTCTTTACGTTCTAAGTTCAAATTCTGTCGAGGTCGACTTTGCCTTTCATACTTTCGGGGTCGACAAAAATTAAGTACCAGTTGAGCACTGGGGTCAATGTACTTGGTTTACCCTCTTCCTGAAGTTGCTGCTCTTGTGCAAAAATGTGAAACTAATATTAGATGCAAATTGCAAATATGAAAGAACTTCTTGAGGATCCATCTTTAATGTAAATTCTTTGATTTTAAAAATTCATAAATACACATCATATACAGAATTATTGTATAAGTTTTAAGGCTTGAACTTCCCTTTTATTCCGGTGAGTTTTCAAGGGAATTTTTCAACGGGCTGAATTTGAAAGTGAGTGACTCGCAAACGATCCTTAGTTGATTCATGATAATATTTGCTGTTGTGTTGACATCAAGAAGAAGAAGATTTATGAATTTTTATTTGTTTACGTTCTTTAATGGGGGCGAGGAGCTTAGAATTGTTGTTTAACGACTTTCTTAGTTCTTTGGAGGAACGTGGATTATCATGAAAGTGTTTGTATCGGAATTTGGTCAGCGAATTCTGAAACGGACTAGTCGATATCTCATGAAGAATTTAGCATCGTTGAAGGATCTTGTTTGAATCTTTAATAAGTGTTCTTGTCATCACTAGCCCCAATCAGTCATCTTAAGGCATAGGCACATAGGCAGTTGCCCGGGAGCCTTACGGGCTTAGGGGCTTAATTCTTAGCTATGTATGATGTGGCTTGCAGGCAAAAATTAAGTAGAATTTAGGCCCGGTGTATTGATATGATATGCCCGCAAGGGAATAATGCTTCTAAGATGGCCTTGGCCCGAAGAGGAGCACAGGAAACTGAAAATCATAAACTTGATTTATTAACAGCCAAGTTCCTTAATATCCGTTTCATAAGAAACTTTCCGAAGACTGTAAGCATATTAACACTACTCACCGATATTTTTCGTGCTTCTGGTTTCTTTCTGAACCTTTGACTTATTGCAAGACCAATTTCTGTTTTGGCATAGTGAAGACAATTAGCCTTTTGTAGGCTCAGCGCGTTAGTCTCTAATGATTGGTTGTGTCTTGTGCTGTGATTGGTTGAGTATTGTGCAGGAGTTGGATCGAGGATCCAATCACGTTGCGCGTAATACGTTCTCGAGGAAGAAACTGAACGGCCGGCGAGCGAATCTTGGTATGTTCTCTGAAGCCTACCTTTTTTTCCTATTAATTCGTGTAACAAATTACCAGAGAGGTGAGTGATGTTCATTTTCTGCCATTATTCACCAGAGCGAAATTAATATAACGGAGTACGAGTAACTAACGACGACCCAAGCTGAATTAGCCAAACGATGGATGAACTACATCCGCCAGAATTCGAGATATTTCTTTCTTTATCCACTTACTACTTTACGTAGGAATAAAGTCTCGCTGTTATTTTTAAAGTTCGTTCCTTGTATTACTTCCGCAAGTGAACACGCAGCATATGTCATATAATGGTATTCAGGATTCAGTAGTAAAACCAAAAGAGACTTTAAGACCACTGCTGACGACTTAACAGTTTTATACTGGTTCAAATTTTTCATTTCGATTGCGTAGTTTACGTGGTCTCTTTGCACGGATAATAAATTTTGTAAATGCTTATTATTATCATCAAATGCCTCCTTGATTTTACACTGTAAAACCTCAATACGTCTTGAAATTCATAAAAACCTTGTTTTTAAGTAATTCCGTTTGGTAGTAGCATCCTCCAATGAATTAAAACCTTGCACTAGTTCCTCGCTAATAACTTGCACCAATTCCTGGTTGACAATTTTTTTCTTTTAGTGTTGCAACATCAATCTTTCTAAGCATTGAAAATTCTACGTTCTAATTTTGGACTTTGTTTTGAACTTCAGTTTAGTTCGTTATCAAACACATATATACAGTAATACTTCCATTAACGAGGGCCCGCTTTACGAGTTTTATTTTTCAAGCACAATTTCCAAATTTTGAGCAAAGTGCAAAAATTTCTACTACTATAACAAATGCTTCTGCATGTTACTGATGAAATTATAGAGAGAAAAAAAAAAAGCTTCTTCGAAGCAAACAACTCTAGACTTGTTTTTTAAAAATAAATCTACAAGTCCGTCTACGAGTGCTTGCGAATCGGTGATCGCGTCTACAAGTGATGGTGTATGCGAGTCTAACGCGAGTGAAAGTGATTCAGGAAATGATTATAACAATACTTTTTTATTATTAATTATCTTGACATTCTTTTTACTTTGCATAAAATATTCTTTACATTCTACTGTCGTTTTATTGCTATTAATTTACGAGTAATATAAATTTTATCGGTAAAATATTTTTCTGGGAACGTATTACAATTTATAACATTGCTACTATGGGAAATAACTGCTCTGCTTCTCGAGTTTTCGCTAACTGATGAAGTATTAGGGTTCTAGTTAGTGTCTGTCCTTCGTGTACGTTTTATAGTATTTAATGCATTTTTCATATATATATATATATATATATATATATATATATATATATGGGAGAATGTACGAAAAAACAACAACAGACGAGGACAGGTGGTGTAAACAACAAAAGGATGTATTAGTATGACGCTCGGGAATACGGAAAGTCTTTAACGTTTCGAGCTATGCTCTTCAACAGAAAGAATACGGAGACAAGGAGAAAAACACGGAGAAAAAAAATTGAATAGTGTTCGGTCAACGGTCAATCATAGCTATGTCTGACCGGAAGTTAGAAATTTTACACAGGAGAGCTAAGAAAAGGGGGAGATAACAAAAGGGGGAGCAAGAACGGTGATCGAAGAACGAGGGCTGTGTGTATGAGAGATAGAATGCTGGTGTTCTTGACGTATGCATGTGTGAAAATGGGGAGGGGAGAAAGGAGTTGGTCAGTTGTAGTGTGTGCGTGGTGTGATGTGAGGGTGTTGGGAGGTGGTGAAGGCATGGGTGGAGTGTGGGTTAGGCTGAGGGTGGGGGTAGAGGTAGGGGTATGGGGGTAGGGGGTGTAAGGAATTGGATGGGGTGGAGTGGGAAGGTAGAGTAGGAGTGTGTTGGGGTGGGGTGGGATGAGCTTATGAGGGGGGGGGGGGTTGACGATGAAGGGGGAAGGGGAAGGTGGAGATATATATATATATATATATATATATATTATCTTTTACTTGTTTTAAGTCAGTTCAAGGCACCGCCTTGAACAATATTTTTAGTCGAATGAATCGTCCCAGGACTTGCGGAAGGGGGGAAACACACATGCACGCACGCACGCACGCACACACACACACACACACACACGAAGGGTGCTGAAAAGTTCCTGACTTTAAGAGTATCGCAAAAAAGAGTGTTTGGGGGCCCAAACTTCCGAGTTCTTTTACTGGGCTTAGAAAACTAAAGGACCACTGCAATAAGTCTGTGAATCTGAGAGGAGAATATGTTCAATAAAATCATAATTAACTGATCCTCCTGTATTTTCTTTTACCCATAACCAGGACCTTTTCAGCACCCCTTCGTCTGTGTGTGAGTATATATATATATATATATATATATATATATATATATATATATATATATATATGGTATGTATTTGTGTGTAAGTGTATAGCAGTGTTACAAGTTTTTGGTTTTCAGTGTGCGTGACTGTGTGTGTGTACAAATCTTTTTAACAAAGAAAATTACTTTGAATGGGATGTTATATGAATGAAGAAATGGAGTATTATTAGCTCTCCTCTTCTTTTTTCTCTCGAAACACGCGCACACACTCACTCACAAACACACACACACTACACACTCATTTATACAAATGGCTGCGGACGCATTCAAATGCTACTACAATACGCCTTTCATGTATCATTGTTCTTTAATGAATAGGCTTAGAATTGTCACTTTACGCCGTTACAATGCTGCCGGCATTTACGTAGAATACTACAAATGTATACATGTGCGTATTTTTGTGTATGTGTATTTATACGCGTATGTGTGCGTATATATCATAAAATGGGTTCCACATTTTTTTTGTATGCCTTAGTTGCTGGATATATATTTGGACAGTTGTCCTGCTGACGATGCCTAAAGAGGCAGAAATACATGTTCGCGACTGTTCTCTTATCTCCAGATAATAGGTATTTTCTTTCCCTTAATGGCACGTCAGGTTTGGAGAAATCTTTTTTCGTTTTCTGTTGTTTCTAAGTGAAACGAAATACTCTTTAAAAAAAAACACACGAAACGTGACAGCAAAAGCTGAAAACGTAAAAGTAATGCAATTGAAGTCGGAAAATATATCATAAGAAAGTGTATGAAATGAGAAATAATTTCAGGTAAAGTATATTTGTGTCTGTGCATAAACTATTCTGCGGGATTGCATCCGGTTTCAGATAATTTTAAACATTAGTACTCATGTGCTAAAGAAAGTCAAAACAGATATATTCTTTTAAAGTATGTAGCATATCTCTCTCTCTCTCTCTCTCTCTTTATGTATACGAAGTGATATCAAAAGGTTCCTGGACTAGTCTTGTTTAATAAAAAAAAAACTTATTTACTCTTTTGTTTCAGTTATTTGACTGCGGCCATGCTGGAGCACCGCCTTTAGTCGATCAAATCGACCCTAGGAGTTATTCTTTGGATGCCTAGTACTTATTCTATCGTCACTTTTGCCGAACCGCTAAGTTACGGGGATGTAAACACACCAGCATCGTTTGTCAAGCGATGTTGGGGGGGGGGGCACAGACGCACAAACACACACACATATATATATATATATATATATATATATATATATATATATATATATATATATATATATACATACGACGGGTTTCTTTTAGTTTCCGTCTACCAAATCCACTCACAAGGCTTTGGTCGGCCCGAGGCTATAGTAGAAGACACTTACCCAAAGTGCCACGCAGGACTGAATCCGGAACCATGTGGTTGGTAAGCAAGCTACTTACCACACAGCCACTCCTGCGCCTATATTTACCTAAGTTTTAACATCATCTCCTTCGAAATCGTCACCTTGCGCAGTAATACACTGGTCCCAGCGTTCCTGTCACTTTTGGAATCCGGCCTGGAAGTCGTCTTCCGTAAGCGAGTCGAGAACCTTCTGCTATTCGCTCTGGATGCTATTCGCATGAATTCCCTGGTGTAAAATACAACTTCGCAAAAATTTTCTGAATTTTCCAAAATATATGAGGGGTTATATGGCCTGCGTAAAGCAGAATTCCGCCAATATTTAATTTGTTTACAGTTGACAACACGTGTAGTGACGCACAAAACGACAACTTCCAAATACTATTTTCTGGCTGGGTAAAAATGATCAAACTTTAAACCTCTTTGATAGTTAAAAAAAAAATTCTGGAAAGAGTGAATTAGCACCCCAGATTCAGCGTGGAAAATTACATCAATACACCAAATTTTAAATAAAATTTAAAATTTCCATAGGTGCAGCCAAATAGAAAAGATCCAACACAAAAAATAATGAAAATAAAACGGATCTTTGTGGTTTGAATCACTGCATGTCGAAATCTTGTAGCATAGAGATGTAATTTGTGACGCTGAATCCGAATTTGCTATTCATTTATTCCAGAAAAATTTTGAGAAAATCTTACAGGTGTTCAAAGTTTGATCATTTTCAGAATTTTCAGCCAATCAGAAAACAGCGCGTTCACTTCCTGTGCCATCGTCTATCACAGTGGCGAGGAGTGATTGGGGTGGGAGGCCATCATGTCAAAATCGAATTCCTACTGTTATGGAAACAGTTTTTTTTGTTTTTTTTTGCTTACTATGCTAACAGAACTTCACGGAAATGTGTAAAATACTCGCTTCTGATTGGTTAAAATACCCAGATTTTGCAAACTTTAAAGGCTAATATATTACTAATTATAAATTTATAGGGAAAATGGTTTTCATTTTTCATAATTATTATACAAAACTTAATCATTATACCAAATTTGAAAACAATTGGAACAAAATTGAAGACGGTGACTCAAACCACAAAGATCCAAGCAAAAAAAATTCGTTTTCATCGTGAAATGTTTGATGAAGGGGAGGGGGTAAGAAGTTTTTTTTTTTTAAATATGAATTACAAATCTGTTATAAGCGACGAGCATTCTGTTTATCTTAACATGGATAAACTGTAGAAAGACACAAAACTGCAGTACTGGTCTTGAGAAAGTTTCTCGTAGAAATGTATAGTGCTAAAAAACATAGAAGTGTAGTCAAAAAGTGTCCAGCAGTGATAATGGAATTGCTAAATCCTGATTTCTCACCAGCTATTTGCGACACCAGTGATTTGTTAATCACAGTTTTTCTATACCAACTGAAATGTAATTTGTCTTAGCATGTCTTAGAAGAAGGATCGAGCAATTCCACCGCCGCTGTTGGACACTTTTCATCTGCGATTGATACACTTCGGCACTTTTCAACATTATACGTCTTTAGGAAAAGTTTTCTTATGACGAATACTGCAATTTTGTGGCTTTCTATATGTAATATCAACCTCAAGTAAGATATATAGAATGCTATTAGGAATTACAAATGTTTCAAAATGTGAAATGCAATAAAATGATTAAAAATAAAAACGAAACAAGACAATAAATAAAATATCATTGTAGTGGTGGTTGCTGTTCCAAAGGCATGATGGGATGGGATGGGAAGAAAACACAGACATTTAAAATACAAAAACTTTTTTAAAATTTCATTTATTGTTTTTGCGACGTCTTGTGAAGGTACGAAGAGGGGGAGTGATGGGGGATGACATTTATGGATTAAGTGGGTTTTTGTTTTCCTCCAAATTTATTCTGAAATGCATGATGCAAAAAAAGGACAAATTTGAAAAATCCCGGCCAAAACGGAGAAATTCCAACCTATGTGGGACAATTGTTCCATAAGTCCCCCCCTCCCCAACACACACTCTCATGCACACTTGATGGGTTTTCACACAGTCTACCCAATTCACTCGTAACTCTTTGATCTGACCAGGGCTATAGTAGAAAACACTTGCTCAAGATGCCGCCTTACAACGAACTTCTGAACTATACAGTCATGTCCGCGCCTACATATAAGATATACAGAATGCTCGTCGCTAATAACAGATTTGTAATTCATATTTAAAAAAAAAAAAACAACTTCTTATCCCCTCCCCTTCATCAAACATTTCACGATAAAAACGAATTTTTTTGCTTGGATCTTTGTGGTTTGAGTCACTGTCTTCAATTTTGTTCCAATTGTTTTCAAATTTGGTATAATGATTAAGTTTTGCATAATAATTATGAAAAATGAAAACCGTTTTCCCTATAAATTCTTTCCCGGTCTTTTCAAACACAATGAGATTAGCAGCTTGCTGACAAAATGAAAGCCAAGACATTGACTCAAGAATCACCCCCAAAATCCTTAACTGAAATTAACAATTTCGATTAAGACTGTTCTGCATACAGCGTATAGTACATCATCTCTTAATTTGCTTCAGTCGTCAGGTTGTGACCGATAAAAATAAAATGTTTTTTCTTTAAAAGAAACATGGCAACTTGCGGTTCAGATTTGTCCCCGTGACAGCATTGCTGAAAGGTCAATGGGACACATCGTCTTAAGTGTCTCGAGGGTTTATATTTGATGGTTGTTGTTATTGTTGTTGTTGTTGCTGATGCTTTACGATGGTCATTCCCACTACCTATCAGACTTGCCCCTTCCTTTGTCACGTCGGTACAGAGCAGACAATAGACAAAAACAAAGGAAGTTTGTTGCTACTGTTGTGACCATCCCGTCTTCTTCTTCTTCTTCCTTTCCTTTTCTTTTTATGTATTCATCAGAGATTCCATTGTTCAATGAAAGGGCATGATTTATAGGAGATTTGGTTGCTATTTCTAACAAATCGAATGGTTACATAGATTCTTCCTTCATTGACTCGCTGTTGTATTTGTTGTTCCTGAGGTTATCGTTGTTATTGTTGTAGGAGAGTAATCATCCCGCTCCACCCGCCAGTCAGCGCCGTGCTATACGGAGCAAACAGAGATAACGACCAAACGGGAAATAGAAGCTATTGAACAGTTAATGAATGGATGGCTGAATAAGTGACGGACGCATGAACTCATTTATTCCTTTCAGATGATCTACTATCGTTTCTTGCTTTTTCTTTTTTTTTGGTAAACTTTTTCGTTTGTTCTGGTCTTTAATACCCACTCATACTATTTAAAAATATCAGTCGAAATTGTTGAGAGGCTAAAGTTATTGAACTAGTTAGGAGTCACGACTTCAAAATCAGAATCTGGAAAAAAAGAAGTCACAGAAAAAAATATATCGGGTTCAGTCCCACTGCGTGGCACCTTGGGCAAATGTCGGATCTAGTTCAAAACGGGGGCGCCAGTATTTTCTTAACGAAACACTTTGAAACTTGGGACACTGGTAGAATGTGTCATATAAAACATCTTTTTCTCTTAGTCTTCTTAAGAAAAATTATTATATTGCAACTTATTTCATGTTAAAGTTGTCGTATTTCTGTAATTTCAACCAATGACTGACGTCCATTCAGCCGAATACAGTAAGTGCTGACTACGTAAACAAACGATTCTCAAACGATTCTGGCGGTGATAAAATTATTATTTCCTTGTCAAAAAATGGCTGAAGCATATTGGCAGTAGCTAATAAACCTTTCTATTATAGGCACAAGGCCTGGTTTTTGAGGGAAGGGTTAGGGCAAATGTTGTACACATACAGTTCAGGCAGATGTTAACGAAATTATATTAAAAATAAAACGAAGGAAAACGAACACACGTGTGTTGCCTCTCTGCAAAATGTCAGAAGTAATGGAGATTAAATACGCTTTACACCGCTTAAACTGCCAAAAGAACCGCTTAAACTGCCAAAGGAGTAACTGTAAACAGCTGAATACTTGTCAGTGATTGGTTGAAATTATCGAAATAAGAGAATTTTTTACATGAAATAACTTCGAATACAAAAATTTTTTTCTGTTCTATAACACAAAATAGATAAGTATACGAAGTTTGAAAGTCTTTCAGTACCAAAAACCCTACATAAAACATAAATGAAAACTGGTGCCCCCGTTTTGAACTAGATCCCAAATGTCTTCTACTATAGCCTCAGGCCGACCAAAACCTTGTGAGTGGGTAGACGGAAACTGAAAGAAGCCCGTCGTGTATATGTATATATATATGTGTGTTTGTGTGTCTGTTTGTCCCCCCCCCCCCAACATCGCTTGACAACCGATGCTGGTGTGTTTACGTCCCTGTAACTTAGCGGTTTGGCAAAAAGAGACCGATAGAATAAGTACTAGGCTTACAAAGAATAAGTCTTGGGGTCGATTTGCTCGACTAAATGCGGTGCTCCAGTATGGCTGCAGTCAAATGACTGAAACAAGTAAAAGAGTAATGAATTTATGTCCAAGTTGCTACTGTGTGGTACCTTTGGCAAGTGTCTTCTAAAGCTTCGGGCTGACCGAAGTCTTGTGAGTGGATTTGGGAGACAGAAACTGTGTGCGTGTGTTTTATTGTATCTATGCTGAACCGTTACAGGATGTAAAAAAAAAAGAAGTCTTTTATTCGATTTCTTATTCAAAGTAAGACAATGAAAGAAAATTTTAAGTCAGTCATTTACTGATAGTATAAAACTTACAGATTGAAACCACCTTTCATAGTATCGTCAATAAATGGCTGAATTCCGCCGAGGTCGACTTTGTCTTTCATCCTTTCGGGGTCGATAAATTAAGTACCAGTTGTGTACTGGAGTCGATCTAATCGACTGGCCCCCTCCCCCAAAATTTCGGGTTTTGTGCCTAGAGTAGAAACGAATAAATGGCTGATTTTTTTTTTCATTTTCTTTTGCTTAAGTAATTGAATAAAAGTTTTATGTGCAGGAGTGGCTGTGTGGAAGAAGCTTGCTTCCCAACCATACACACCTTCTTATCGACATACAACCATCCGCACTTACGACCACAAAAATAAATAAATGATAAAAAAACAATAAATAAATTTTAAAAATCGATTTTCTGATGTTGGTCAGCTGCACGTACGGTAGCGATGGCAGCATCTGGCAAAGTAGGTCTCCCTCAGACCCAGGCATCCACTGCCTGCCACTGTCTGTCACTCAGTCACTTCAAGCATCAGTTGCATTTGAATGAAAATAGTGTTGAAAAATATAAATCTGACATACGACCAAATCGACTTATGACCTGTCAGTTGGAACAGGACTTGGTCGTAAGTCGAGGTAGTGTAGTTCCAGGTTCAAACTTATCGTGTGGCACGTTCAGCAAATGTCTTCTACTATAGCCTCAGGCTGATCACTGTCTAGGGACTAGATTTGATAGAGGGGAAACTGAAAGAAGCCCGTCTTACATACATATGGTAATATCAAGAGAAAAAAATACTCCATCCAGGGAGAGATAAATATTGTTTGTTTATTTATTTATTTTTCATCATCTTCAGTTCAAAGCTGTAGCTGTGTTGGGACACCACCATTTTGCTACACTGTTATTATTTGTGAGCCTCTTCTGATATGTGAATAAGGGAGTTTCATGTCGCTGGCCTCGTTTGCACTTCCTGTCGTGAGGTGGGTTCATCTGAGACTCTTGACAGGAAGAGACCCAGTTTTGTTTTGAAAACATCTACATCCACTCTGTAGGTCCCTCAGGCTCTTTGGGAGAATATTAAAAAGCTATGGGCCCTTGAAACCCAGGCTGTTGCAGTAACTGGTCCTGAAGTGTGATGGCCTTGTTGGGGTCTTTAGCACTGTACAGTGGCAACCCGTTCTGGCATTTGTGTAGCTTTCAATGCCAAAATTTGGCAAAATTCCTTCCAGGATCTTCCAAATGTATATTACTGCATATCTCTCCCGCCTTTACTCCAGGGAGTAGAGTTTTAGCTGTTTCAGCCTTTCCCAGTAGCTGAGCTGTTGCAATGAGGCGGTTTTCTTTGTGAAGCTTTGTTTGATTGCTTCAAGGTATGCTGTTAATTTTACACCTTGGGGTGACCATAGTTGGGAGCAGTAGTCAAAGTGGCTGAAAACAAATGTCCCCCACAGGACCATCATGGTTTCCTTCTCTCTGGTTCTGAAAGTTCTCAGGATCCAGACAGCCAGCAGTCTGCATTTTCTCACCATCTTGGTAATGTGTACTTGGAAAGAGGTATCGTCACTCATGTTGATACCCAGGTCCTGCACTGATTTCTTTTTTTAATGTACACAGTATGTAATTATGAGCTAATAATAGTTTCCTACATTGGAAATATTGTCTATGCAGGTTTTAATAACATGCCTAGTGTAATCTTCAAGCAATCTTTGGACTCTGAGCACATGGCCTACACAAGTTACAAATCAAACAACAGAACCAGAAAAATCACAAGAAAAAACGAGAGGAAGGTGGATGTAAATAATGGAAGGGTGAAAAAAAAAATGGAAAAAGGGGGAAAAAAAGAAAAGAATTAGATTTATGTCCCTTAGTGTAGAATCAATGAAAGGGGTCTAAAGTCTGTGATACAGCTGCTCAATCTGGAGAGGATGGTGTTCTTCAATTTGCAAAGACAAACTTGTCTATATGTTTGCATTTGTTGAAAATTTCTGGTTCTTTTTTAGTTTTCTGCATTCTTTTGCTATTTTTTTATAATTATTATTTGTGTTAGCCATGGGTCTTAAGAAGGTTAGTGCAAAAGAGAATGATGAGAAGAACAAAAAGTTGATCATGATAATATTCAAGAAGGAAATCATTGATAAACATGAGAGAGGAGTGTGTGTAGTGGACATAGTACATCAATGCAAACCAAGCATGTCGACAATCTGCACCACCCTGTAGAAAAAGGATGAGATGAAGGCCATTACAAGAGCAAAGGGTGTCTCCAGGCTCTCCAAGCAATGAACAACTGTCCATGAAGAGACAGAAAAATTGCTTCTTCTGTGGATTAACGAGAAGTTACTCACAGGGGATATGATTACGGAGACCATCATCTGCAAGAAAGCACAAGTGCTGTATGGGGATCTCCTGAAGCAGAACCCTGGAACATTGACAAAGGAGACATCAGCAGACGCATTTACGGCCAGTCGTGGCTGGTTCGATAATTTCAAGAAGAGGACTGGTGTTCATAGTATCAAAGAAAGCTATTTCCATGAGTGACATGAAGGCAGTGTTGGCAAAGTGGCAGTATGTTTCTGAATTTGTAAAAAAATATCATCCTGAAAAAGTATCTACAGGTCATGCAGCTGCTTTATTTAATGACATTGCTTTGACACATTTTTGTAACATTTTCAAAGGCAGAAAAAAGCAGACTTCTCTTGATATGTTTCTAATGAAATGATCTGCAAGTGAGAAGAGTGAAGAAAGTGTCTCCAAAAAGCCTAAATTAAGCAAAGTGAGAGAGAAAATGCCAGAAATTGTTCTTCCTGAAGTTTCAATGGAAGAATATTTTCCTTCCAAACAATAATCTTCCTCTTCCTCGCTGCATCGTCCTCCTCATGCACAAATCATCCGATCTTTAAGGTAATTAAACTAATAAAACCAGTTTACATATTTCTTTTGCATTCTCTTTTATTATGTTTTTATAATTGTCATTTTCCTTCTAACTGCACCTTTTCTGTTTTAAAACCCATAAAAAATGACTTTTGGTTGTTTTTTTTTTTTTGGAGGGATGGAATGGATTAATTATATTCTAATTAATTTCAATGGGGAAAATTGATTTGTAAAACAAGTAAATTGTAAAATGAACTCGGTCATGGAATGAATTAAACTCGTACTGTGAGGTATTACTGTATACACACACACGCATGCAGACAGACAAATAGATTGATAGATAGATAGACAGATGAATAGTTAGGTAGATATTCATATATATATATATTAGAGTAAAACCAATATAAACTTAATGATAGCACTCAACTCTTATTTGCAATGTAGAAAAATAATTATATGAGCTTACCGTTTCATCCAGATCCCTGCATCTGTCTGTCAAAGTTTGAATTTCATTTTCTTTTCGATTCAAGGCTTCTGTAAGTCGTTCACAAGTATTCTTCCAGCCAAAGAGTTCTTCTTTCTGGTTGCTTACTGAATGGGACAGTTTCTCTTTGGTTTTCATCAACTCCTGAAATAAAGAAATAAGATAATGTAAGCTTCAAATGTATGTCAAATATATACTCTTTACTCTTTTACTTGTTTTAGTCAATTGACTGTGGCCATGCTGGAGCACCATCTTTAGTCGAGCAAATTGACCCTAGGACTTATTGTTTGTAAGCCTAGTACTTATTCTATCAGTCTCTTTTGCTGAACCGCTAAGTTATGGGGACATAAACACACCGGCATCGGTTGTCAAGCGATGTTGGGGGGACAAACACAGACACACAAACATATACACACATACGTACATATATATATATATATATATATATATATATATATATATATATATATATATATATATATATATAGATATATATATGATGGGCTTCTTTCAGTTTCCGTCTACCAAATCCACTCACAAGGCTTTGGTCAGCCCAAGGCTATAGTAGAAGACACTTGCCCAAGGTGCCACACAGTGGGACTGACCCTGGAACCATGTGGTTCGTAAGCAAGCTACTTACCACACAGCCACTCCCAGGCCTATATGTTATCATTCTCTGCAGATACATCAGTAATGATGTTAAATACCTGCCAAAAAAATAGAATTGTTATTTTTTGAAAGTCACATTACCTCAGTAAACTTGAAATATCTCAACAAAATAATGTTTCAAACGTGACATTCCTCAACAAAAGATAGATTAGTTTATAAAACTGCTTTCTATAGTTTTGGTTAATGAAATTTTGTGTGGATATATCTGATTTTTGTAGTAAAAGGGTTAAGATACAGCCAGTCTGTGAAACTTGGAATGTTGGTGCATCAAAAGCTACACAAATGGGATAAGGAAAAATCTCCAAGAATTTTGTAGATGGATACTCACAACCTCTCCTGTCACAGATGACAGTTGAGGATTCTGCAATTCCTTGCTGAACAACCTGTACAGAAGCACCCACTACACTCTCTGAGTGGTTGGCGTTAGGAAGGGCATCCAGCTGTAGAAACTCTGCCAAATCAGATTGGAGCCTGGTGTAGCCATCTGGTTTCACCAGTCCTCAGTCAAATCGTCCAACCCATGCTAGCATGGAAAGCGGACGTTAAACGACGAGGATGATGATGATGAATCACTGCCTCCATTAAATCGACATTTCCTGGTCAGGTACTCAGTATGCATACATCAGATGTCAAAGCGATTGCAGAGCAATGAAGGGTTTTTGCTGAAGAACAGAGCACACTACTCAATCTGAGAATTAAAGCCGTAATCTTACAATTATGAGTGCAACACACAATAACTAGGTTATGCAACCCTGAGAATTAAACTGTCTTAAGATACAATCAATGTATAAGGACAGCACAATAAAGACCAAAATGTTGATTCAAGGTATTCATCTTACAGAGAACAGATGATACTTGGAGATAAATGTTAAACTACTATTAAATCCTATTAATATTGGTACAAGGCCAGCAATTTCGTGGGAAGAGTTAAGTTGATTAAATCAATTCCAGTGCTCAACTGGTGCTTTTTTCATTGACTCTGAAAGGACGAAGGGCAAAGTCAGCCTCAGCAGAATTTGAACTCAAAAATGTAAGGATGGATGAAATGATGCTAAGTTATTTGCATGCTAATGATTCTGCCAGTATGCTGCCTATAAGTCCTATCAATATCAAACAATAAATTGTGCTGTGTAGAAGATTACTTCTCTTATATGATGGGGTGAAATCCTGATGGTGAATTGATGGTTAAAAGACGACAAAATACAAAATAAATTTACAAAACACTGGTATAAAATGATATGCCAAAAAATAGGGAAAAGAGTCCCCTTTCTATAAAACCTGCAATTCTATACTTAAGGTAGATATTTGAATTGGTGAGCATTCAGCAAAACAGTTCAGCATTTTTACCACCTAATCTGTTTGTGTTTTTATTTCATCTTGCTTGAACAAAGTCAGCTCTTTCTATTCCACTAACACACTTTTTCACCCCAAAAAGGCAAAGCATGACATAAACTAAGAATATACTTCCTGTTCTTTCATTGTTTATTTATATATTTGGTTGTTGCTGATTATTATTATTATTATTAAATCATATTTTCTAAAGTCTTTTACTAATTTTCAATGAGGTAATTGAATATTACTAAACTTTAAACTTTCCTGGAATTTACAATATGTACACACACAAGCACACACATACATGCATGCACACACGCAAACAGACACACACACAGAAACACACACACACACACACACACACACACACACACACAAATTGAACACAATCTCTTACTAAAAGCATAAATAAAGTAAAGAAAAGAATCAAACATTTATACACAATTTTTTCAAATGTCATGTTGTTTATTCTTATTTCATATTGGATTTAAGCAATGATAAATGGTCAATTAAAACAGAAGGCTAAATATTTCTTCATTATTTTGAAATATATGACAGACAAAAACATCTGCGATCTGTTTCTATATTTCAGAAACTGAGTTTATAATGGCCCAGGTAAAGGTGATGGTGGTAGTTGGAGAACTAGTGATGGTGTTGGTGGTGGTGGTGGTTGTGTTGTTGGTGTTGGTTGTGTTGGTGGTGGTGGTTGTGTTAGTGGTGATGCTCTGATTCTGAAAGAGATTTAGAGAATAAGTCCAATCTTCCATGAAATATCATATGAAACAAAATGAGATCTCCAAGATACAAGAAGATAACAAAGAAACCTATAGTATCAATGCTGTTGTAGACAAAAAGATACTGACAGCTATCTTGAAGGGTTTAGTTGATTAAATACTAAATCTGTGTTCTTATTTATGTCTGGTACTTAATCTAGTGGTATGTTTTTACTGAGCTGCTAACTTATGAGGAACATAAACAAACCAGTACCAACTATCAAGTGGTGAGGGAGAAACAAGAACGTAAAGATATGCACACACACACACACACACACACACACACACACACACTTACATATATGTATGTTATTAATCTCACCAATCTAGCACTCTCTTTCACACTAACTGTTACCCTTATACACATGCACATTCATGTACAAAGACAGATGCACACAAACTTGAACAAATATATATATATATATGTAAATATATTAAATTAAAAATTCTACGAGTTATATTACAATGGACAATACCAAGTGGACTCTCACCTTTTATCTCTCATGTTTCTCCCTCCTTTAACTTCTTTTTTGTGATATAATTCTTAAGAAAGAATACATTTGCGGCTGAAGATAGCTTTATACTATCAATTATATACCAATAATGATGCAACAACTATAAAGCTTGAAACACGTGTACCGCAGAATCCTTTGTGTTTTGTTTTTATTTTTACATTTCCAATTTATTCCTTCACCCCGGCCACGATCTGGCATACACAGGTGCTTACAATTATCAAGTATTACCTCTAACATTTACTTTATATATATATATATATATATATATATATATATATATATACACATACACATTATATACACACACATGCCCTCATATAGACATGCTCACCCACACATTTACTCACACACACACACATACCATGTTCCTGTCATGAAAAACCACAGTTACCTCTCACACTCCCGGTTAGTCAGTTCTACCATGTGGGTTACCCATGAGCATTGTTTTTAGATCTAGTTTTTTTTTCATTCGCAAAATATGCATTTTTTAAAAGGAAGTAAAAAATCTGAAAATCGGCTATAATAATGTAGTCTTCTGAAGGGATGATGGTTCACTTGCATTTAATGAGGCTGCAAAGAGAGAGGCTTGGAGACACCACTATGAAAGGTTGCTAAACGAAGAAAATGAATGGGAGAAAGAGAGTATGCTGAATGTTGACCCAACAGAGGGACCAGCTATCTGAATTGACAGTACCTTGGTAGATAAAGCGATCAAGAGTATGAAGACAGGGAAAGCCCCTGGCCCATCAGGAATCACCGCAGAGATGCTCAAAATATCTGGTGGTGTTGGCTATAGTCTAGTCACTCGTATAGTCAACCAGGTGATACACAAAGGAGTCATACCCAATGACTGGTGTAGCAGCACCATAGTCAACTGTTACAAAGGTAAAGGTGATGCATTAGATAAAATAATTACAGAGGTATCAAGTTGTTAGATCAGGTAATGAAAGTGACAGAGAGGGTCATAGCCCAAATAATTAGGGAGAGAGTCAGTCTAGATGAGATGCAGTTTGGGTTTGTGCCAGGGAAAAACACCACTGATGTTATATTTCTGGTAAGACAGCTGCAGGAGAAATACCTAGTCAAAGACAAACCTCTCTACCTGGCTTTTGTTGACATGGAGAAAGCCTTTGACAGGTCCCCCGATCCCTTATCTGGTGGTCAATGAGGAAACTAGGGATAGATGAATGGTTAGTGAGAGCTGTACAAGCCATGTACAGGGATGCTGTCAATAAGGTGAGAGTTGGCAATGAGTACAGTGAAGAATTCCAGGTAGGAGTAGGGGTTCACCAAGGATCAGTCCTCAGCCCCATCTTATTCATCATAGTCCTCCAGGCAATAACAGAGGAATTCAAGACAGGATGACATTGCACTAATTGCTGAGTCACTATCAGATCTAGAGGAGAAGTTTCAGGTGTGGAAGCAAGGACTAGAATCGAAGAGCCTTAGAGTCAACCTAGCAAAAGCCAAAGTCTTAATAAGTAGGAAGGCAGACAAACCACAAATCCCTTCAGGTAGATGGCCCTGCTCGATCTGTAGAAAAAGCGTAGGTAGAAACTCCATAAGATGTATCCAGTATAAGCTATGGACACATAAGAGGTGCAGCAACATCAAAGGAAGGCTAACTGGGAAGATAGTTTTTGTGTGTGGCAAATGCTCAGGAGCAATAAACACTGAAAATGTGCGGGGGAAAATCAAATAGTTGATAACTTCCATTACCTAGGTGACCAAGTCAGTAGCAGGGGTGGATGCTCTGAAAGTGTAGCTGCTAGAATAAGAGTACCTGGGCAAAGTTCAGAGAGCTCCTACCTCTGCTGGTGACAAAGGGTCTCTCGCTCAGAGTAAAAGGTAGATTGTTTGACGCATGTGTGCGAACAGCCATGCTACATGGCAGTGAAACATGGACCTTGACTGCTGAGGACATGCGTAAGCTTGCAAGGAATGAAGCCAGTATGCTCTGATGGATGTGTAATGTCAGTGTGTATATTCAACAGAGTGTAAGTACCTTGAGAGACAAGTTGGACCTAAGAAGCATCAATTGTGGTGTGCAAGAGAGACGATTGCGCTGGTATGGTCATGTGGCAAGAATGGATGAGGATAGCTGTGTGAAAAAGTGCCATGGCCTAGCGGTTGAGGGAACCTGTGGCAGAGGTAGACCCAGGAAGACCTGGGTTGAGGTGGTGAAGCACGACCTTCGAACATTGGGCCTCACCGAGGCAATGACTAGTGACTGAGACCTTTAAAGATATGTTGTACTTGAGAAGACCTTGGAAGCCAAGTGAGACCATAACCCGTGGCCTATGCCAGTGCTGTATAACTAGCCCATTTAAGAGTACCCTTCAATCATTGGACAATAAACTACGCTTGCGAAGACCTGTTGAGGCAAGTAAAATCGACTGGCCCTCGTGCTTGTGGCATGTAAAAGCACCCGCTACACTCTCGGAGTGGTTGGCATTAGGAAAGGGCATCCAGCTGTAGAAACTTTGCCAGATCAGATTGGAGCCTGGTGCAGCCTTCTGGTTCGCCAGCCCTCAGTCAAACTGTCCAACCCATGCCAGCATGGAAAGCGGACGTTAAATGATGACGATGATGTATGATATTGTGGAGATAAAAATTGGGGGAAAGAGTTACAGAGGTTTAAAGATCATCTTATTGTTTCTTTTGTCTCATTATTAATTGTATGTTTTTATTATTTTTTAAAATTTGTTATATTCATATATTTGCGTGTTTACTTTATGCATATTTCAGTATTATGTATACATGTATGTATTTGTGTACATCATTAATGTGGTTGGCGTTAGGAAGGGCATCCAGCTGTAGAAACTCTGCCAAATCAGACTGGAGCCTGGTGTTGCCATCCGGTTTTCACCAGTCCTCAGTCAAATCGTCCAACCCATGCTAGCATGGAAAGCGGACGTTAAACGATGATGATGATGATGATGATGATGATGTATTCATATATAAGTTTATATCTACATTTATGTATTCATGTGTGTGTGTGTGTGTGTTTGTGAAGGGGGCATCTGTCTCCAAAACTCCGAAGTTGAGTAACGTTTTCATGCTTGGATTGGTAAACTAAAATAAGAATAACACTGATCAACAAAGAATTTGTCCTAAGGAAAAGAATACCTGTATCCTTTACGTTTTTGTATGCAGAATTAAAAAATAATGTCAAATTATCTGTATCACCCACAGTTTCTCTGTTCCATGAAAACCCTCTGACTTCCAATTACATGGGCTAAATTTCAGTTAGGCTGTTGAAATGTGAAGCTAACCGTTTAAGAAATTCTCCTGATTTAAATTTTTATGAACAGAGTTAACCTAGTGAAATCATAAATCCAGCTATCTGAGTCAATGAGTCCCCAAAATATATGAAATGAAAAATATGTAAAAATACTAATACACAGAAAAAAAGCACAGAAAAATACTAACAAAGAAAAAAGCACAGATAGATACTAACACACAGAAGCACAGAAAAATATGTAATATACTAACACACAGAGACAAATTAAAATAAAACACGCAGGTGAAAAGAATCTCTTGGTGTGAAGAATTAAGTGTGAAAAATCAACATAGACAACAGTAAACCACAAAACAGCGTGCAGTTGTCATGATAACAAGCTGCTAATGCTACACTGTGAGTTGATTGGTTAAATGTACCCAAATTTGCCAACTTTAATTCCAAATATCATCAGATTCTTAAATTTATGAGATAAAGTAATTGATCGTAATCAAAATTCAGAGTTGCATCGATACACCAAAACTGAAAGCAGTCTGAGCAAAATTAAAGGGGGTTTATTCTGCGAATGAAAAAAAACTAGAACTTTTTTTTTTTTTTTTCTGGATCTCTTTTTCCTCCATTCTTTCTCCTTTTCCCTGAACTTTTCTCTGTGTATCCAATGAAAGACTAAGTTGAAAGGTTATACTTTTACTCAATAACTTTCATTTTATATTTCCTTCCTTGAGTATCAATCTCATAATATTAACTGAGAATGTTCTTTCGATGTTTTGTTTTGTTTTGTTTTTGATATTTGATTTTTCTTTTTGTTATTGATTTGCTCTCACTCTCTCTTACTCTCTCCCCTCTCTCTCTGCCCTCTCCCTTCACACACACACACACACAAACACACACACACACACACACACACACACACACATACATAATGAGCTTCTGCACAGTTTAGCCCATTAAATTCATTCAATCATTAGTCAGCTCAGGGCTATGGTACAAAACAGTTGTTTTAGGTATTCTGCAGTGAAAACTGAACCCGAAACTTTATCATTGCAAAGCAAACTTTTTAACCATGCAGCCATGCCAGCACATGTATCAGTATCACTTAACTGTCTGGATGTTTTGCGTTCTTGTCCCATTTTTACATATATACATGTTGATGTTGGCACTCCGTCACTTACGATGTCAAGGGTTTCAGTTGATCCAATCAACGGAACAGCCTGCTCGTCAAATTAACGTGCAAGTGGCTGAGCACTCCACAGACACATGTACCCTTAACGTAGTTCTTGGGGATATTCAGCGTGACACAGTGTGACAAGGCTGACCCTTTGAATTACAGGCACAACAGAAACAGGAAGAAAAAGTGAGAGAAAGTTGTGGTGGAAGAGTGCAGCAGGGTTCACCACCATCCCCTGCCGGAGCCTCGTGGAGCTTTTGGTGTTTTCGCTCAATAAACACTCACAACACCCAGTCTGGGAATCGAAACCGCGATCCTATGACCGCGAGTCCGCTGCCCTAACCACTGGGCCATTGTGCCTCCGCACATACATACATACTAGGCTACCTGTGACCTGTTGGGTCACCTGGAAAGTCTTTGCTTTCCTGCAACAGAGTTTTGTTTCATGGGCTTTTTCTTCTTTTCCAGGTTATTTTGCATACTTTCAACAAATGTGACATCAAAATCACGTGTAAACGGCTCCTTTCCTCAGTAAAGGAAAGATTTGGCTATTTCTTACATACCTTGCTATTACGTAACAGGTATTTCAGATCCTTTATTGCAAATAGCTGTTGCAGGGCGTGCTAGAAATAGCAGTCAAATCTTTAGAGCCTAGATACGCTGAATGCATTTAAAAAAGTTTTTGTAATGGTGTTCCCTTGGGGCGATCTTTTGCTTTGACTCTCAAAACTGTCTTCTGGATCAGCTGGTTTTGTTCATTAATTTCCGTAAAATATTTTTTTTATTTACTTTTGTTTTAAAGTGAAAGATGTATGAATAAGAAATGAACATGTGTGTGTGTGTGTGTATGTATGTGTGTGTGAATGTGTGTGTGTGAGAGAGATAGTGCCACTTACACATATATGAGAACACACATATTCACTTACTCTCTTTCTCTCTCTCTCTCTCTCACACACACATGCACTTGAACATACAAAAAAAATGTACGCATATGTATTGATGTACGTACATATACATGACAACACACCCCTTCACTGACTCTCTCTTTCTCTCTGTCTCGCTTCCTCTCTCTGTCTTTCTCTCTTCTGCACATCAAAAAGTCGATGTTTTTTTCTCAGAGAGTATGAAGACTATGTGCGTGTATATGTCACAGATAGCGGACGTGTGTTTGTGCTGATTACGATGCTATGACATTTATTATATGTGTGTGTGTTCTGTATTTGTGTATGTGTGTTGACATCACAGAAGCCATGTTTTTTCGTCAAGAAAAACAAAGATTGTGTTTAATCGTTTTCAGTAATAAATAGTGGTCTAAATATTGCAAACATTTGTATTGCACTGCCGAAAATAAGTATGAAAATAAATATGCAAAGAAAATTAAGATAAAATATACTATTTCTGAGATATTTTGGGTACACAAACATCTCTAGAGTTTTAGTATTATTAAGATATATCATCATCATTATCATCATCGTTTAACTTTCGTTTTCCATGCTAGCATGGGTTGGACGGTTCAACCAGGGTCTGGGAAACTAGGAGGCTGCACCAGGCTCCAGTTTGATCTGGCAGTGGATGCCCTTCCTAACGCCAACCACTCCGTATTCCGAACAAATACCACAAGGCATTCTATCCAATACTCTAGTGACTTGGCCATTTCATTTTCTTAATATAATAAACACCAGATTTACATTTCTTCATATTGAAAGTAAAATATTGTTGTTAACTTGAAGCATTGCCATTAAAATTTGGACAGAGATAAAGAATGAAAACCACAACAATACTGAAAATAGGAAAAAAAAAATTTATTCATTATTTTGGCTTCAATGGACTTAAATCATGAAATTCAAAAATAATTTTAATGCACATTTCAGTACATGTCATTATGATTTTATATCAAACATTGCAGGAAACAATATTTAATTAGCATAGCTTTCATAAAGCTGAATATTGAATTAGTGTTTGTTTGTTTGTTTCTTCAGCTTTTTTCAGGCCTTTAATCCTACAATTTTCTCTTTATATAACTGCTATTGTACTGCAACAGTTTTTGTTGTTGTTCAGTTCCAGTAGACTTATCACTAAAAGCACGAACATCCTTGGAGTATATTACACGTCGTTTTTTTAGAGATGCTCAGGTATGGTTTTGATGGGGGTTTGCTTGCTAATTCTAATAGTCAGAATGACTACATAGAAGATCCCTTCTTAGTTCACTGTACTTTGGCAGTATCAATCATATATGTTACATTTTTCTGTCCTACTGAGAGACATAAGATATCATCAAAGTTAGCCTGAACACCCTGTACATACAAGGGGGTACTCAAAAGCAACCAGAAACATTCTCTGCGAACAGGCAGAAATGTTAGCACGCCGGGCGAAATGCTTAGCAGTATTTCGTCTGCTGTTACATTCTGAGTTCAAATTCCGCCGAGGTCGACTTTGCCTTTCATCCTTTCGGGGTCGATAAATTAGGTACCAGTTACACACTGGGGTCGATGTAATCGACTTAACCCCTTTGTCTGTCCTTATTTGTCCCCTTTATGTTTAGCCCCCTGTGGGCAATAAAGAAATAAGAAACATTCTCTGTGGAACAAACTCAGGTTATTTCAGGATTCCACCACTAGAAGCCACTTGATGTAACCCCCAAGCATCAGTCTGCTGACTGGTGTTGTCCAGTGGGGCCGTACTGCCACATAGTGTCTTTGTTTTGCAATGCTTCTCCCCTGTTTGTTATTTTTTACAGTGGCTTAAATGAAGGGACAGTGTGCTTCTATGAAATTCTGTTTTCTGGTGGAGAAAACAGTGGCTGAAACAGTTGTCATGCTTCAAACAGTTTACAAGGATGCTGCCATGAGCAAAACACAAGTTTATGAGTGGTTTGTACACTTTAGGAATGGTCATTTGTTGCTTGAGAGCCAACCTTGTTCAGGGCGACTGTCATTCTCCCCCAAAAATGAAAACATCATGAAAATTCATAAACTGATCTTTGAGGACCATCACCAAACAATTGACAAACGTGTTGATATGACTGGTGTGTCCTGGAGGTCTTGCCAAAGAATCTTGAGCAAGGAATTGCGAATGAAAAGAGTTGTTGCAAAATGTGTGCGTGTCATGAACTGAAAGAACAGTTGGAAGTTGATCCAGGCCTTTTTCCAAATGTCATCACTGGTGATGACAGCTGGTACTATGGAATTTGCAGTTGTGGAGGAGGTGAAGAAAAAAAAAATGATGGAGATCTTAAAAGGTATCCCTTTAAAAGATTTCCAGCACTGTTTTGAACAATGGAAAACATGTCTGAACCAATGCATTGTTTCAAATGAAGAATACTTTTAAGGTGATAAAAGTATAAACATGTAAAACTAAGCAAATGAAATAATATTGCAAAATTCCGATTTTTTGGGGGTACCTCCTTGTATGGTTTTTATGCTACTAAGAGATATAAAATATTGTTAAAGTTAGCCTGAACACCCTGTACATACATACATACACGCATGCACGCATACACATGCATGCATGCGTGCATGTATGTATGTATGTATGTATGTATGTATGTATGTACAGGGTGTTCAGGTCACCTAACTCCTCAGATTGCAGCCCCCTTGATTATTATGTGTGGAGAGTAGTTGAGCAAAAGACCAACAAAACTCCTTGTAACATCAAATATGAACTGAAGGCAGGATTATGGCAGCATTCACAAAATTAAACAAGGAGACCATCCAGAAGAATTGCAGGAGAATCTGAAGTCGTCTAGAGGCCATGGTTGAAGCCAATGGCAATTTTATTGAATAAATTTATTCTTTAGTATTCAAGATATTTTTGCATAATTTAGATGACAATACATTCACTGCACCCTGTATATGCATGTGTGTGTGTGTGTGTGTATGTGTGTGTGTGTGTGTGCGCGCGCGTGCGTGTGTGTATGGATGGATGGATGGCTATAGATATATATACACATACATACACACCATAAGAAATCTGTCTCAATAAATTTCATCTGACCCATGCAAGCATGGAAAAATAGGCATCAAAATGATGATGATGATGATGATGATCTACCAAATTTCACTCACAAAATATTCATCAACCTGAAGCTACAGAAGACTTGCTCGAGGTGCTATGATATAGGATCAAACTTGGAACCTTATGATCATGAAGCAAGCTTCTTAACCATATAGCCATACCTAAACTTAAACAATGACAATGCAAATACTTGGCTCATGACAAGTGTATTGAGACTTCTCATACAATGGGAGGGGGAAAATGAGCAGATCAAATTATTATGTATAGGATATATTAATCTAAATGGATTATGTCATTTACAGTAACAGTCTAGATAAAGCATAAATTAAGACACAAAAGAAGTTTCTTGAATGATGTAAACAATTTACTTAAGGAAGATAAAGAAACTGCAAGGCTATTGATTCTTTTCTTTTAAATAACCATTTTTCATGAAAATTTATGGAAATTTATGAAAATATGAATATTTGCCTTACTGTTGGAACAATCAGTGGTTGTTGCTTAGGTCCAGGTTAGCTCTGATCGATAAACCTTTGATCAATTGTGTTCCAGCTGTGAGAATCATTTCTTTTCCTTATTTTCTGATATAATGTATCTAGGAGTATTTTATTCTATGTGTCATTTCTTTTTTATGATAGCTGGATATAATCTAATATATATTTGGTTGCTATTTCTAGCTAGTTGAACTACCATATAGCGGTTTCCCCATTGGTTCATTGAGTAACTGGTTTTATTGATGGATGTCTATCCTAACGCTTACCACTCTGTGTCATGACACTGAATCAAACAGAACAACTTAGCTTAACACAAAGACAAAAGTCTGTACCCCTAAAAATGCTGTTAGTAAATATCCTTTCCACTATAAGCACAAAGCCTGAAATTTTGTGGGCAGGGTTTAGTCAATTTCATCAACTCTATTGCTCAACTATAACTTATATCATCAATCTTGAAGGGATGAAAGGTGAAGCTGACCTTGGCAGAATTTGAATAAAGACAGATGAAATGTTAATCATTTTGTCTGGTGTGCCAGCAACTCTGTCCGCTTACTGCTTTCAAGCTGTTTGTAATGATCCTTTCTACTATTTGACACAAGGCCTGAAATTTTGGGGGAGAGGGCCAGTCAATTAAATCAACCCCCAGTGTTCAACTGGTACTTATTTCATCAACCCCCAAAAGGATGAAAAGGCAAAGTCGACCTCAGTGGAATTTGAACTCAAAACATCAAGACAAATGAAATGCTAAGCATTTTGCCTGATATGCAAACGATTGTGATAATAATAACTATAATGATGATGATGGACTACGACGACGACGATGATGATAATAAATTAATGATTTCTATCCCCAAAATAATGAAGGTGAAATTACAGTTAAGCAATCACCTAACAACAAAAGGATTGAACACTTATGAAAAAGTTTGTGACATTTTTGGTTATTGATGTTCAATCTCTAGCATGTGTATTACTATGATTGTCAATTTTTTTTATCAGCATAAAAGATTGCTTTCATTAAATTAGTATATTTAAAAAGGAAAACTATGAAATGATGAAGAAGAGTTTTTATCAAGAAAGAAGTTAGGAGTACAGAAGTTTTTTCTGTAATGCTGGCATTACTCATAATATTTCTCTTCTTTGCTCTCTCTGTGTCTCTTTGTCTCTGTCTGCCTCACTGTCTCTCTGTCTGTCTCTGTCTCTGTATCTCTCTCTCTCTCTATACACACACACACGCGTTGTGTGTATGTGTGTGTATGTGCGCAAGCGCATGTGTGTATACATATATATAAATACAGGCGAAGATGTAGTTGTGTGGTATGAAGCTTGCTTCCCAACTACATAGTTCCAGGTCCAGTTCCACTGGGTGGCACCTTAGGCAAGTGTCTTCTACTATAACTTTGGGCTGACCAAAGCCTTGTAAGTGGACTTGGTAGATGGAAACTGAAAGAATCCTGTTGTATATATATATATATATATATATATATATATATGTGTGTGTGTGTGTGTGTGTGTGTGTGTGTGTGTGTGTGTGTGTGTGTATCTGTGTCTGCGTTTGTCCTCCCACCACCACCACTTGACAAGCAGTTAAACAACAATGGTGAGATGGTTCAAACAGTTGCACAATATTTTCTGTGCAAAAAAAAACTACATTGGTGTTATATTGGTTTCATATTTTGGCACAAGGCCAGTAATTTCGGGGTAGGGGACAGTCAACTACATCACCCCCAATGCTCAGTTGGTATTTATTTTATCAAATCCGAAAGGATGAAAGCAAAAGTGGCATGTTATACTCAAGTATCATTTTATCACACACTTAAGGCAAATTTAACAAAAACTTAACAAATGATTTACAGTACATTGGAAGTTAACAAAAGAGAGAAGCTTACATCATCTCAATGTATATCCTTCCCCAGTTTATGTAACCCACATATATATATCTTACATCGTTTAATGACTGGGGTTATCTTTAAGAAATGACTTTTTGTTTTATCTATTAGTAAATGGCAAATGATAATATAAAGATTACAGGAGTACAGACATCTTCAGCTGTCAGTCAGCATCACTGTAGATGGCTGATGACAAAACAAAAGCATTGGTGTTACACCCTGATAGTAGATTGTAGCAATACAAAACATCACAGCTAAAAATACAAGGTTTACACTCTGTAAGTAATTCTCTTGACCAAAATATTTAAAAAAATCATACACACATTCATGCAGCAGTTCTGATTAGCACCAGTGTTTGGTTATGGTATAACTCTAACATTTATTTTTGTTTTACAATAAATTTCTTACAGAGTTCAAACTCATGGCTGAAAAGCAACAAAAGCTTTAAATGAGTTAAATAAATACTGTCTTGAATTGTGGGACTCATAGAGCCAGTTACCCAGTTTTCATGGCATAAAAGCACTAGCGTAGCTCGGATGGCGTGGGGTGGTGGTGGCATCTTTAATGGGGCACCACTTTTGGGTTTGCTGTCGGCAATATGTTTTTTTTTTGTGGGGTCTGATGCCTTGGGCAGCAAAGGGAAGGGCTGCCCCAGGCAGCACTCACTCTAGCTATGCTAGTGCATATATGTGACTGAGATCACAACATAACTGCTGAATAGTATGCCAGTTCATTGTAGGGTTACACATTTACAACTGAGTAAATTGGAACAATGTGAAATGAAGTGCTTTGCTCACGAACACAATGCACCACCTGTTCTTGGAATCAAAACCATGATCTTGCACTCATGAGTGCAAGGCCCTGACCATAAGACCACAAGATCACATCCCCTCACCAATGAGCTCAGTAGTCTACATAAAAGAAAAAATAAATATCCAATACTTGTATTGAGTTGTGAAAAAGTGTAGCATTGGTAATGTTCCTGATGATAATTTATTGTTTGAAGAAAGTATTGATGATTTAGATCTTGATTCAGTGATGAAGAGAGCAATGTGGATGACAACAGCAAGAATGAATGTTCAGGGTTTGAGAATACTGGTTTACTTAGTTCTGAATAGAATGATTACCTGGGTTTTGCAGATGATGATTAAATTAATCTTATGATTTTTTTTCACCACATTTATTGAACTTTGGTCAATTTAGTTAAAGTTGAAGGTTAAAGAAAAAGAGAAAGGGATTACTGAGTTTGATACAGAAAATTTGTAAGTTGGCAGAATTAAAGATGAATTTATAATTGAATATTGAAATTGATTTGTGGTGTTTGAAGCTATAGATGAAGGTAGCCACCAACAACATATGAAAGAGTTTAAAAGAAGTATATTAGACTGTAACCAAAGATGTTCAGTGTAGAAGAAAGATAAAAGGAAGAAAATGGAATATCATGAGAAATGGGAAGTTATTGAAACACAAAACATATGAAAAGGTTTTGCTGAAAGTTATAGAGGAAATAAAAGTGGAAATAGATATTGGAGTCTTAACAGAAATGTGCAAAGGTGTTCAGTAATAAGAGATAAAAGATTTTTGGAAGTGAAAGCTGATGAAGTACATAAGTTATTCTATGCAAGAAGTAGTAGTGAAATCAGAAAAACTTATATGAAATAATAAATGAGATTAGAAAGAAAAGAGATCATAAATACAACCTGTTGTAATACTGATGAGGAACTAATAATATCCAAATAAATGACCAAGAAAGATTTAAAGAATATCTTGAGCCATGAACAAATCATTTAATGGGGAAAATACTCTGATATTTCCTGAACCACGAAAGAAGGTGGAAATGGCTGTACATGAAATATATGTTAAAGAAACAGTTAAAGCAATTAAGAAACAGAATTGCTTCTTGATGAAATGGAAATGCAGGAGAAATGTTAAAACAGATAAGCAGGTGACTGTAAGAGCATCTTTGAAGCTATTTTGTAATATATGAAATACTGAACCTGAAAATAATGGTGATATAATCCGTGGAGATTAGAAAGTTGGTGTAGTGATTAGGATACTGAAAAAATCAGGTTTCATAGACAATGTGGATATCAGGTAGGTATAATCCTGAGCAGCATAGTATTAAAAGTGTTCAGTATTCTGAATAGGATACAGACTGCTTTAGTCAGTATGTTAAAGGGTAAACAAGCAGACTTCCTGTAACTGTGAAGTTATAGTGATTACATATTTTTACCCAGGCATGTTATACAGCTTCAGACAGCCTTTAATAACGGCTGTTGTAGACTCTGAAAAGGACTTTGTTAGTAAACAGACTGGAAAGTACTATGCTACTGTGGTTTGCATGGAGAATATGTCAATTTAAAAGGTACAATACATCAAGACATAAACGTGTTGTAAATGTAGACAGTCAGCTCTGAAATGAATTTTGAAGTTGGGTGTAAAGGGTTGCAGGGAAGTGTTCTATCACCTCTTTTGTTTGCTGCTCTAGTAACCTACATATGAAGGAAATAAATGAAAATAGAAAAGATAGAACTGAATGGATTTATTGAAAGTACATAGCAGATGTGGATCATCACCATCATCATTGTCATCATTGTTTAATGTCTGCTTTCCATGCTGGCATGGGTGGGATGGTTTGACAAGAGCTGGGCAGGCAGAAGCCTGCACCAGACTTCTGTAAGTGTTTTGGCAGGATTTTTACAGTTGGATGCCCTCCCTAACACCACCACTCTGCATGCTGATGATATTGCTTTTCTTTGTAATAAACATCATACAAATAATTGAAATAGACAAAGGCATAGTCTTAAAGATAAACATCAATGAATCTGAAATTATGAAGAAGGCACATACTAAAAGAGCCAAATAAGTTTAATTATTTGGGACTATCATAGAAAAAAATGAGTCTTCAGAAATTGAACTGTTTATTATTTTTAGCCATTTGCTATCTTCCCTGTCACCTTTTTCCATAGGACACATCTGAATGGTTCAAAATGGAGGAAGGCATGTCTTGGGGAGGGTATTGTCACTATCTTTTTTGTTCTGTTGTTGTTTGGAGGCTTTCAGTACTGTTGTGCTTTTGTGAAATGGTGGCTCTTAAATGTGGTTCTTCTTTTGTTGTTGTTGTTTCTGTTGCTGTTGCTTCCACTGTTGTTATTTCTGTTGTTATTGCTGTAGCTGATATCACTGCTACTTTTGGAGCTGTTGGTTTTACTGCTGCAGTTCCTGTTGTTGTAATAATGTTGGCAGAAGTTGGGTTTTCCTTTTCTCTTCCTTTGTTGTGCACAGAAAGCCTTAAGATGGTTTGTGTCACCACACAAGTGACACACTAGCTCTCTGCTATCCACATCCATGAACAGTTGTGCACTACCTGGCAGACTGACCAGGTTTGGGATGAATTGCATACTTACTTGATCTGCTTGGATCAATAGTTCCATCTCTTGGTCCAACTCTTTAGAGTTAATGTGGAATGCTTCCTCGCCTCATCCTGTTTTGTAAATCTCACAACTACCAGGCTTAATTTTTACCCCTAGCTATGTGTTTTAGTGCCCCAGATTAGTCTGAGGCATTTAAAAAATTTGCTACTGTGCTGCTTGCCCTATTTTCTGACTTTTAATTCCCATGCTTTTGTAAAAAGCTGTTTTGTGGTTGACTTCTTGCTAGATGGATTCTGATATATCTAGTAATATATTTTTGGCCAGACCTCATGAGGCAAAAATACACTGGATATGAGAAGCTCTTAAGACCCTTTGGGAGTTTATGTAAAATACAGAATGAAATTTTTGAACATAAAGTCTTGAAGAGACAGTTGAAATAAAACAAAATGTATGAGTTATTCGATATAATGTGTTGCAGACACCGCCACCACAATAACAACAACAACAACAATAATGGCTTCAAATTTTATACAAGACCAGCCATTTAAGGGGAGGGGATAAGCTGATTATATCAACCCTTGGGCTCAACTGGTACTTAATTTATCGACCCCAAAAGAACAAAAGGCAAAGTTGACCTCTGTGGAATTTGAACTCAGTCCATAAAGAAAGACAGAATTGCTGCTAAGCATTTTGTCCTGTGGGTTAACGATTCTACCAGCTCACTGCCTTAATAATAATAACAACAACAGCAAAATAAATAAATTAGATATTCAAATATAAACCATAAACATACCTGGTCTAAATGATGACATTTTCCTTTCAGTTGAGACCATGATTCATCCTTGTGGTCAATCTCAGTCTTGAAAATAAAAAAAATAAAAAATTAAGACACTTAGATATACTGAGATTAACCAACTTAAAATAGAAATAATAATCTCTCTAAGACAAAAATAAATGAAATAACTCTTAACTGTGACCTCTGCAAGTTCAGTAATACCTAAGTTGCTATATTTACTGCTTCTATTGCTGCTGTTATCATCTCTTACACCCATTGATATTACTATTATATAGCAATGATATGTTGCTATGGCAGCTTTTATCAAATTCTAAATCTCTGGCCTTCTGTCTTTTCATTTTTATGGTTTAGTCAAAGGAAGGAGTATTCTGCAAGATCTCTGAGATTTGTGGGTCAAAAATATAGTCAATCTAACAGACTTCTATATGATTTCTATGAGTACAATTTCAGCCCTGTAGCATTGGTTTGACCTAAAACCAAGGTAGTAGATACTTGTTCAGATTCTGAACAGTGGAATTGAACCAAGATCCACATGATTGCAAAGGAAACGTTTCAACCATACAGTCATGCCTGCAACTTAATTGAAGTAAGAAGACTGCTGTAAAGTTTTCCTTTACATTGGAAAAGAATCAATCCTTCAATCGAAAAAGTGTTATGTTGTTGCTGATTAGCTCAAATCAACTTTGGTCTGAGCCACCTTATGATCATCAATGTTGCAATAATGAACATAAAAGCTTTTATGTATATTTAGTACTAACATTGTCCAATGTATCATCCCTTTTAAGAGGATAGACTGTAATTTGAAGGAATTTGATTGCTATTTCTAGCTTGTTGAATGACCACATAGAGGCTTCTTCATGTTACTTATCCCTAGTAAACATGAGAGAGAGAGAGAGAGAGAACCCAGGTTTGAAATTTCCCCAAGACACCTGATGAAGGCTGGAGGGTATATCAGCCAAAATGTGTTAACAACAAACAAGATGAGGACAAATATCCGTCAAATGTAAATAATGTATATATATATATAAAGGTTTAACTGTCCTTCCCAAGTGATAGGCTCATAAGGCTGGTTTCCCAGATTCTATAATTGAGTCTCACCCTTCCTTCCTTTCTTCCTTCCTTCCTTTCTTTCTTTCTTTCTTTCTTTAACAAATCAGCAGTGATCAGAGACCTGAGCATAAAGTGGGTTCATCAAAGGATTACTCATTTTTGGCTGTTGAGTGAGCTGGAACAATGTGAAGGGATGTGTATTGCTCAAGAACAACACATTGCGCCAGTTTAGGAATTGAAACAACAATCTTACGATACCAAGTTCAACACCCTAACCACTAAGCCATGTACCTCCACACACACACACACACACACACACACACACACACACATATATATATATATATATATATATATATATATATATATGTATGTATATATGTTTGTATGTATGTATGTTTTTATGTATGTCATTATTCAGTTTTATTTCAAGATTTCTTGCCAATAGAGAGAGAGCCAGTTTCTAACTTAGATCCAAGGCTCCATCATATGTATGAGAGAACTGTGCATGTCATCAAAGTGACACTGGGGTAAAATATATGAAGCCCAGTATACCCATAATGACTATCCATATGATAAGGGTATACCAGGCACATGTATCACAACCATATTTGCACGAAATGGTGATCTCATACCAAAATAAACAGGGCATGGCCTTGCAGGTGGGGCCCAGTCAGAATTTTCTTCAAGTCAAGTAGCCCATCTTGCTCAAAAGGATGTTGGATGAAACACTCATGTTTCCAAAGGTGAATTATCCAACCCTCCTCCAACACATGGCTATAATGCTTCCCCACTACTGCTCCTGATCAGAGATATAACATGTTATCAGCCACTAAGAGACATGGTCAACTAGTTAAGGTCAAACAACTGGCAAGCAAATCTGTAGTATTGAGCAGAATATTTACTTTAGCCCATCTTTTATACCAAGACAAAACAATGTACATGATAACACTTCCAATCAGTTATGATCAGAAGCCATGAGAGCCACTGATGTATGTATGTATGTATGTATGTATGTATGTTGGTACGTGTGTGTAACGGCATGTATATTTGTGTCTTTTGGTCTTGACTGCATGATAGTAGTAAAATGACTGTTACTGTCATATAAAGTGTCATTTGTTTCCAATATTCTGCAAAAAACAAATTTTGGCTATGGGAAAATATTGATTTGAAATTTTGGCACTAGGCCAGCAATTCCGGAGGAGAAGGTAAGTTGATAATATTGACCCCAGTGATCAACTGTTCCTTATTTTATTAACACTGAAAGGATGAAAGGCAAAGTCATCCTTGGAGGAATTTGAACTCAGAATGCAAAGATAGACAAAATGTCATAAGCATTTTGCCCAGTGTGCTAATGATACTGCCAGCTTGCTGCTTTTAAGCTATGGGAAAATATTACCTTGCTTGGGAAAACAAGTGAAGGTTGGCAACAGAAAGGGCATCCAGTCATAGGAAATCTGCCTTAGTAAACTTCTTAACCATGTAAAAATAAGAAAGTGGACACTAACAGAATGATGATGATGATGATGATGATGATGATGATGATGATGATGATGATGATGATGATGATTTGTTATTGCTATTGTCACTTTACAAAAAAATTACATAAATTTTTTTTTATTTTACTTTATTCTTTTACTGATTACTGTATTTTTCTTTTTACTTTTTGATCTGGAGTCATTCTTTGGAAAAGCCTTAAGGGGTTTGTTGTAGATTATTGTATCTTAATTCTTACATTATCAGTCCCCCCCCCCCGCCTTTACTTAATCTCCCTGTAAGTTCCTTTCTGTTAACCACACACAGCAGGATGGTACTAAGATAGGGAAGCAGACAGACAGGAGGTAGGGGATATTTAACAAAATGTTATTTGGTAGGTTTGTTATTTGTATTTATTCATTTGTTTATATTTTTATTCTATTTCTATCAGATAAAAACTAAGTCATATTGGATACCCAAACATTTTAAGTCATGTTAGATAAAAATGTATAAGCTGATACATTTGTATCTATAGCCGAATCTATGTATGCAAAATATCATATCATACATGTACACATATACCTCCATATACATATTCACATATATATGTTTTGTGTATATCTGTGTGCATGTATGTGTGTGTATACATGTGTGTATACATACATACATACATATATATATATATATATATATATATATATATATACATATACATGCATACACACACACTCATACTTATATACATTTGCATGTATACATACATACGTACATACATACATAAATATATGAGTGTGTATGTATGTGTGTCTATGTCTGTATATGTCTGTATATATATATATATATATATATAAATAAGGATAAGATCGATATTTAAAATATTGATCTTATCAAGTGGCCAGCATGGGAATAAAAACCATCAAAGGTAATAATTATTTAAAATTATAATACAGGGTATCTAAGAGATACTGCCACGCTGAAAAATAGCAGTCAAATTCTGACTCTAAAACCACAATAAATGTCCACATAGTACAAGGAGCGAAGACGAAGACAAAATAAACCATTTTACTGGTTCACCTATCGCGGTTCACCTATTGCAGTTCACGTATCGTGGTTTATTATTTAAACTTACATCGATTCCACTGTGGTGCTGTTTTGCATTTATAACAAAAGAAATATATACAAATCATAAAAATGATAAAAAAATAATATACAGTACAGTACTGTGTCTACTTTGTAGATTTTTGCCTATCGTAGGGGATTTTGGAACATAACACCCGCAATAGTCAAGGGATTACTGTATGCATTTCTAATCTATTTACTCATGTATGTATATATATATAAAGCAGTTGTATACTGTCAACTTAATATGACAGTCCCAATAAAGGAATCATACTGCTGCTATTTAGCCCTAGGAAGCTGGACCTCTTCCTGTCGGTCATGAAAATATATGTATGTATGTATGTGGAATGCAGATATTTTTGTGAATGTAGATATTTTTTGAGTGTCTGGTATATGTATGTATGTATGTATGTATGTATGTATGTATGTACATACGCTCACAAAAAAAACCTGCACATTTAAACACACATATACACATATATACTCATAAACACATCCATGATTGCATCTGAAGCAGATATTTCCTTTGCTATTCTCTTGCACCTATTTTATATTTTTATTCATTTTATTATTTATCAGCTTGTTTGTGTAACGAAGTTCACATTGACATTGAAAGTTTGGAAACTGCTGTTACAAAAAATACTTCTAGGAAACTACGATCAAAAAAAGTCTGTTAGCTATTGGGAGAAGTCTGGTATTACTACTGGAAGCAAGGTGCAGACTGGCTTTTGAAGAAAAACACAGATTTTCTGTCCTACATTAACAAAAGTATTTGTGATTCTGTTGATATGCTCAATATCTCTGTCTTGTAATTTTTTTCTTTTTATAGTTTATCATATTTTGGCAGTCCTATCTATCAACTTAGAAACTTACCCTATACACTGAAAAGCAGCTAAAAAAATATCCAGATAACAGGAATCCCAGGAGGGAATTAATATTTTCAGGAATGTAGTACAATTAAATCCAACTAAAGATCCAATCTTTCATGATATAGGAGTGATTAAAAAAATTGCTGTTAAGTGCATTTATTTCTTTAGGCCAAACAAAAGACTGATATTCATAAGTAACAAAGGTTGTAGGTTTGGCTAAATTAGTTTTAGTGCATTACTAGGAACCTCTATGTGGTGGGCATTCAGCCTGCTAGAAATAACAGCCAAATATTTTCCAAACCACAATAATGAAAATAAAGGATGTTCTAGATGAATTTTTGATCATAGGTCTGTTCAATCAAAAGCGATTTGGGGCTAAACACCGCTGCCACTACCACCACCACCATAACCATTAGCAGCAGCAGAGGCAGCAGCAATGAAGGTAACAACAGTAAGAGAGCAGAAAGATAATTGCAATTGGCTCATTCAGAAGATGATGATAATGATGAGGTGGAGATCTACTTTCCATCACATCATAAATAAAAAATTAAAATATGTATCTTACCTTCAGTTTCTCTATAATCTCTTCCTGTTTTTCTCTCTCATTCAAATGATCATGTTTCTTACTTTCCAAACTCTGAAATTAAAATAGGAGGTGAGAGAAATGTAATGATAATAGTAATAATAATAATAATAATAATAATAATAATAATGATTTCTTTTATTTTCTGCCAGGGTGATGAATGAGGCATAAAGGGTTGGGGTTTACAAAAAATGAAATGATAAAAAAAAAGGTAGAAAGTATGCGGGGTGTACAAAATAAGAAAATATACATAGTATACATCAAAGGCGTGCGGTGACTTCCGGGGCTGGGCATGCAATGAATTTCTCCCCCCCCCCCCCCGGCAATTTTTCAGTAAATAAATTTTCATATTCCTACAATTTACATATGGGAGATTCTGAATATGCAATCACCCTCGTATGACCTAGAATAAGCAGGGAATAAAAAATGGCTCTGTAAAGATGAGCCTGAAATAAGCGTATTGTTTGTATTTTTCTCTCTCTTCGAAACGTCAGTACTTTCCCATCCTCACTCTCCCTTAAAAAGTCTAAAAATCATAAGTGAAATGTAATAAAGATGAAATTGGATTCTGTTAATATTGTTGCATATTCGGAATCTCTGTTAAAAGTAGGAATCAGAAAAAAGTTTTTCACAAAATTCGTTTTTCAAAGGGGTGCGATTCTGCATTAGCCCCTATACCTATTGGTTGAGCTGAATCAAATTGAAATGATATAATTAAGAGAACACATTTAGTTACATTATATGGCCATGATTTAAGATCGTTACGCCCTGGAAGACAAGTCAGGTGTTTTATCATGCTACTTATCAATTCTGGGAAAATTATCGATACTCAAGCAGACTGTTCTGAGACTTACTGAACTCCGTATATTAAAAGACTACGTCTCACGCACACACATTGAAAATACACTCATATACATGAATACACACACAATGAAAGACAGTGAAAATTCAACATTATAAAAAGCCCCCCAAAACTGTTGTGGCAGAAGTCAACATCTCTGAGATTGAAACAAGACATTTACGGCCATAAATAGACTACACCCAGCAGCACAGAAAGGAAAACCTTTGTAGGTTAGGTGTGACGAAGAAGTCGAACCATTTCTCCTGCCAAACAATACTGATGTAAGATGGTCGAACCTTACATTATAACAAACACTAACCAAAACCTGTAATATATGCCCTTTAATATATTAATTTTTTTTTTAAGGTTCTAAAATGTTATTTATCTCATTTATAAATTAATTCAATTCTTCGATCTTCCTGGGCAAATATATCTATCACATTTTCATAGAAATCTTCTCTTTTCATCAATTGTTGTAATAAATCTTTTTCAATTGACATTAGTGCTAACCCAGACAGTCTTCTTTCTCTTGTTGCATCTTTGGTATGTTTTGATTCTAGTTAATGCGGAAAAGGATCGCTCTACAGAAGCAGTGGTAGACGGAATTGTCAAAATCAACTTGCACAGATTGAAGAGTTCTGGCATAGCTTCAACAAGGTCACTGCTGTAAATGTAACTCATTAAATGACTTAACTTTGCTTTTTAAAATCTTTCATTGAATACGTCACATTGAGCTCACTTTGTAATTGAATTACATCAAAAAATCTGCCATAAGTGATTTTTAAAGAATGTATAGAGTCCACAGGAAATTGTTTGCAATATTCATCAACTTTGTTGAAATTCAAAAGTTCCATGAATTTAAACTCTTCTAAGGATGAATATCGTGCTTTTATTTGGTCAACTACTGTACTGATAATTTTGTTACAATGCATTCTAATAATGTCGTTGAGGCTTAATAGATATATTTTTGGATCTCTGAATTCCGGTTCTTGCATCGACTCCATATTTTTCCCCTAATATATCATAAAAGATTGAAAAATTATCAAGTTTGTTTTCGAGTATAGTTCTAGTTTTATCTATTTGCTCTTTACAATACACTATGTCATGACTTTTACTCTGGATATTAAATAAGACGTCAGTAAAAGAAAAAATGTCACTGAATACTTCTAACAAAAATAAGAAATCACTGGTTTGACAGACCAGTGAAGATAGAAGCTGTATCTAGATGACTTTCCATTTTTTTGTCATATTTACTGATTAAATATACGAATTCTTTGGTCACCCACCATTTATAATTAATTGTTTTCCATCGAAGTCTCTTTTCTAAAAACTATTTCTCAAAATATCGTTTATAACACACATTTCACTCATTTGGAAAAAAAGTAACACACGTGTAAGCATCTGCGTATATTGTAAGTAAATTAAAAAAAAAAAAAAACGGAAAAATGACGTTAGTCAAATTAAATATTTTTGTTTTCAGAACACTCCAAAAATATAATTGTGCAAACAGATGTTTTGGATAAAAGATTCAAACTTACCGCCAGGCTGTTCCAAGAATTATGGCTAATTATAGCAGTTCTTGAGAACTGCTCTAGTTCTGGTCAGAACCAGCTAACAAAGAGATAGAGAGGTGGGGGCCATGCTATTATCAGAAAGCATTACTTCCTTTGATAAATTTGTGGAATCACTGACAGAGAGAGGAAGGGGTACAAAATATATATGCTATGGGTCTTAGCATATCTTTTGACAGGTCACTAAGAGAGAGAGAGAGAGAGAGAGAGAGAGAAAGAAAGGGAGGGAAGGAAGGAAGGACAAACTAACATAGATAGGGAGTTAGGGAGTGTCTATATGCTAGATTCTCATTGCATACCCTTCTCAAAGCTTTTACTAGTCACTGAGAGAGGGGAAGGGGAGATCGGTCCTAGCATATCTTTTGACAGGTCACTAAGAGAGAGAGAGAGAGAGAGAGAGAGAGAGAGAGAGAGAAGGAAGGAAGGACAAACTAACATAGATAGGGAGTTAGGGAGTGTCTATATGCTGGATTCTTTTACTGAAAACTGGTAAGCTGCACCAGGTTCCAGTCTGATTTGGCATTATTTTTATGGCTGGATGCCCTTCCTAATGCCAACCACTCCAACAGTGTAGTGGGTGCTTTTCACATACCAGTTACATAACACCGGCATTGGCCATGACCACAATCTCATTTGGCTTGACAAGTTTACTTAAACATGGTATAATGCCAAAGGTGATACACACACACACACACAAACGAATATACACACACTTGTTTATGGCTGGTTCTTAGAGCTTCTGGGAACTAATTTACTCACAAGACATTGGTTGCTCAATAGGAGGTCTTCATAGAAGACACCAGATCACAGTGCCTTGCAGTGGAAATGAACCCTAAACTACATAGGTATGAAGGGTACTTCTTAACCACATGGCCATGCCTGCCTGTATTTCCAAATGGCTGTACAACCTAAGGTCAGCCTTCATCACTTTTTCCCTTCTATTTATTGATTTTCCTCTTCTATAAGTGCTTTCCACTTACATCATTTGGCACTCGTTTGTACAACTGTTATATACGCATATATGCCATATGGCAGTTTATCTACTGCTTTTGCTGATTCTGCCAAATCCACCACACTTTATATCTGATGAAATTATAGCAATGTTACTGTCTATCAAAAAGATTCAATGAAATTATACTAAAAATAATAAATAACAACAAAAAACAGCATTCATTTTAAATTCAATAGATGCAGTTAATCCAATTAGATATCTAGTAAGCTTCGTTAATCAGTTAATGCTGATCACATTCTCAACAAGGCTGAATATCTTAATCAACAAATGACATAATTCCTATTCAAAAGGTCAACATGTCCTAATTTATGGATGTTGCAATTTTAAACCTAGCCATCTTCCTAACCATCAAGCAAAAGACAAAAGTTGAAATTTAATTTAATACTGACGTTCTTGATTGAAGGTGGATGATGTTAGTTACATACACATACATACATGTGCAGGTGCGCATGCACACACAGACAAAACATGGTCTCAGGTTCAATTACACAGTATGATACCTTGGGCAAGTGTCTTCTACTTTAGCTTTAGGCTGACTAAAGCCATGTGGGTAGATTACTAAATCTATATATATATATATATATATATATATATATATATACTGGAGTAAGCACATAAAATGTGCAACAAGGTGGAAAAAAGAGTACTCAAATACCAGAGGTAGAGTAATATGCTTTATTTAAAAGCAGCGAAGACAATTGGAGATTTCTGCGGGACAACCTGTTGAGAGCCACAGACCAGATCTGTGGCTGGTGTAAAGTCCCCTCTCGACCCAGAGTAACGTGGTGGTGGAACAAGGATGTAGACGGGGCTATTAGACAAAAGAAACAGGCTTGGAAGGACTGGAAGAACGGTGGTAGCAGGGAATTGTACCAATCTGCCAGAAGGGAAGCTAGGCGACAGGTTTATTTAGCCAGAGGGGAAGCAGATAAGAAAAGATTTGCCAATGTTCTGCGCCGTGAGGACCAAAGACTCGAGGTATTTTGTGTTGCAAGACAGTGTAGGAGAGAGAATAGTGATGTTGTAGGAGAGAAATGTGTTCGCATGGATGATGGTACGCTTGCATTAAATGAGGCTGCAAAGAAAGAGGTCTGGAGATGCCACTACGATAGATTGGTTAATAAAGAGAATGAATGGGAGAAAGAGAGCCTGCCGTATGTCGAGCCAATAGAGGGACCAGCTATCCAAGTTGACAGTACCAGGGTAGATAAAGCAATTAAGAGTATGAAGACAGGGAAAGCCCCCGGCCCATCAGGAATCACTGCAGAGATGCTCAAAATATCTGGCAGTGTTGGCTACAGCTTAGTCACCCGTATTACGAACCAGGTGATACACGAAGGAGTCATACCCAATGACTGGTGTAGCAGCACCATAGTAAACTGCTACAAAGGTAAAGGTGATGCTTTAGACACTAATAATTACAGAGGCATCAAGCTGTTAGATCAGGTTATGAAAGTTATGGAGAGGGTCATAGCCCAACTAATTAGGGAGCAAATCAATTTAGATGAGATGCAGTTTGGGTTTGTGCTAGGTAAAAGCACCACTGATGCCATATTTCGAGTGAGACAGCTGCAGGAGAAATATCTAGCCAAGGATAAACCTCTGTACCTGGCCTTCGTTGACATGGAGAAAGCCTTTGACAGGGTCCCCCGATCCCTTATCTGGTGGTCAATGAGGAAACTTGGGATAGAAGAATGGTTAGTGAGAGCTGTGCGAGCCATGTACAGAGATGCTGTCAGTAAGGTGAAGGTTGGAAATGAGTACAGTAATGAATTCCGGGTAGAGGTAGGGGTCCACCAAGGTTCCGTCCTCAGCCCCCTCCTATTTATCATAGTCCTCCAGGCGATCACAGAGGAATTCAAGACAGGTTGCCCCTGGGAGCTCCTCTATGCTGATGACCTTGCACTAATTGCGCAGTCACTATCAGAACTAGAGGAGAAGTTTAAGGTGTGGAAGCAAGGACTAGAATCGAAGGGCCTTAGAGTCAACCTAGCAAAAACCAAAATCCTAATAAGTAGGAAGGTAGATAAAACACAAACCCCTTCAGGTAGATGGCCCTGATCAGTATGCAGTAAAGGAGTAGGTAGTAACTCTATAAGATGTACCCGGTGCAAGCTATGGACACATAAGAGGTGCAGCAATATCAAAGGCAGATTAACTACAAAGTTAGTCTTTGTATGTGGCAGATGTACAGGTGCAATGAACACTGTAAACAAACAGGAAACAACTTCTATCTCATTCCAGGGAGAAAAACTAGAGGTAGTTGATAGCTTCCGCTATCTGGGTGACCAAGTTAGTAGTGGGGGTAGGTGCGCTGAAAGTGTAACTGCTAGAATAAGAATAGCCTGGGCCAAGTTTAGAGAGCTCTTACCTCTGCTGGCGACAAAGGGACTCTCACTCAGGGTAAAAGGCAGACTGTATGACGCATGTGTACAAACAGCCATGCTACATGGCAGTGAAACATGGGCTGTGACTGCGGAGGACATGCGTAAGCTCACAAGGAATGAAGCCAGTATGCTCCGCTGGATGTGTAATGTAAATGTGTATACCCGTCAGAGTGTAAGTATCTTGAGAGAAAAGCTGAACATAAAAAGCGTCAGTAGTGGTGTGCAAGAGAGACGATTGCGCTGGTTTGGACATATGGTGAGAATGAATGAGGATAGCTGCGTGAAAAAGTGCCACTCCCTAATAGTTGAGGGAACCCGTGGAAGAGGTAGGCCCAGGAAGACCTGGGCTGAGGTGGTGAGGCAAGACCTTCGAACATTGGGCCTCACCGAGGCGATGACTACTGACCGAGACCTTTGGAAATGTGTTGTGTGTGAGAAGACCCGGCAAGCCAAGTGAGATCGTTGCCAGTGCCCCTGGATTGGCTCTTGTGCGGGTGGCACATAAGATGTACCATCCTGAGCGTGACCGTTGCCAGTACCGCCTGAATGACCTTCGTAGGGTTTTTGAGTGAGATCGTTGCCAGTACCCCTGGACTGGCTCTTGTGTGGGTGGCACATAAAAGACACCATTTTGAGCGTGGCCGTTTTCGTGCGGGTGACACGTAAAAGCACCCACTACACTCTCTGAGTGGTTGGTGTTAGGAAGGGCATCCAGCTGTAGAAACTCTGCCAAATCAGATTGGAGCCTGGTGTAGCCATCCGGTTGCACCAATCCTCAGTCAAACCGTCCAACCCATGCTAGCATGGAAAGCGGATGTTAAACGATGATGATGATGATGATGATATATATATATATATATATATATATATACTTTTAAATAAAGTATATATATATATATATATATATATATATATATACAAATATATATATATATATATATATATACAAATATATATATATATATATATATATACAAATATATATATATATATATATATATATATATATCCAAATATATATATATATATATATATATATATATATACAAATATATATATACAAATATATATATATATATATATATACAAATATATATATACAAATATATATATATATATATATATATATATACAAATATATATATACATATATATATATATATATATATATATATATATATATATATATATATATATATATATATATATATATATATATGTATATATATATATTTGTTTTGCAAGATTTTTTTATGTGAAATCATGTGTTGAAACAGGTATTGTTGTATTTGGGGATGGTCATGTTGCCAGTTTAGCCAATAAAAACACATGCACTGTATATTTGGTGTTAATTTGCTTCAGCTTTATATTACATTACATTACATTAATCCTATTTCGGCCAGAGTTCTTTCGTCACGTTTCTGTGACCTCATCTATCCCAAGTTTCGTCACGTTTCTGTGACCTCATCAGTGGTCCTTTGCTTTCTTCTTTCTTATGTGTTGTCCCACCTTGCTAACTATCAGCCATTTTGTATTTTGTATTCCTATTGTATGTGTCTACGCATGCGTATCCCTCTATGTGTGTCTATGTTTTGTAAGTGCATGTGTGTGTATGGGGAGTGCCTGTATTATCTGTATCCTCTGTTAATACATGTTCGTTTATTTTGTTTTTATCTATTTATTTTTCATGTGTTTATACCTACTTCTTTTTTTTTGTTTTGTTTTTGTTTTTTGTATTTAATTTAATTTTGTTGGCACCATCACCAAGGCTTTTTTTTATGTGGCACTAGCACCAATATTTTTTATGTGCCACCATCACTAGTTCTTTATTGTGTGAAACCAACACAAGTGCTTTTTATGTGGTACCATCACCAGTGCAGTGGAGGCGCAATGGCCCAGTGGTTAGGGCAGCTGACTCGCGGTCATAGGATCGCGGTTTCGATTCCTAGACCGGGCGTTGTAAGTGTTTATTGAGCGAAAACACCTAAAGCTCCATGAGGCTCCGGCAGGGGATGGTGGTGAACCCTGCTGTACTCTTCCACCACAACTTTCTCTCACTTTTTCTTCCTATTTCTGTTGTGCCTGTAATTCAAAGGGTCAGCCTTGTCACACTGTGTCATGCTGAATATCCCCGAGAACTACGTTAAGGGTACATGTGTCTGTGGAGTGCTCAGCCACTTGCACGTTAATTTCACGAGCAGGCTGTTCTGTTGATCGGATCAACTGGAACCCTTGACGTCGTAAGTGATAGAGTGCCAACCACATCACCAGTGCTTTTTATGTAGCATCAACACCAGTGTTTTCTATGTAGTGCCAGTGCCAACAGGGTCACCAAATACTTTGCATGACAATGTGTATGTGTGTGTCTTTGTGATTGTGTTTCTCACTCCCTACCACTTGACAATGGTGTTAGTTTGTTTGTCCCTGTAACTTAGTGTTTCAACAAAAAGAACCAGATAAATACCCAAGCTTAAAAATAAGTACTGGAGTTGCTTTGTTCAATAAAACCCTTCAAGGTGGTGCCCCAGAATGGTTGCACCCTAATGACTGAAACATGTAAAAGAAATAAAAGAATATATAAGTAGACAGGGTACGATCTGTGTGGTACCTTGCCTTCTTTTTTCTAGCAAATCAAGCACTGGAAGTGAAGCCTCACCTCCCTCTACCTTGATGGCTTGACATGACTGTAGTTTTTGAGTTGTTGTAAACATTACCTGATTCTATAAAGATATGACTGAAATAAACTCTCCAAACAATGTGCAACTAATAATTGTGTGTGTGTGTAGCTCAAATCAAACTTCTCTGGTGGTTGGCTGCTATCAAACGTCAAGTAATTTGAGGAAAAAAGAAAAACACCAAGAATCGTAGCCTCCAGGATGGTTAATTTGTATCACTAACACTTCCAGTAGAACTAATCCTCTTTCATGCATGAGCTGATCTAATTGTCTCAGATTGCAATGGTTGTTGGATATTGAAATCAATAATGAAAAGGTAACAACAACAACAACAACAGCAGCAGCAGCAATAACAACGATAACAACAACAATAACAAATGACGATGATGATGTTGACAACACATGAAACAACTGCAACTGAAACTGACAGAAATAATAATAATAATAATAATAATAATAATAATAATGATGATGATGATAATGATAATAATACCACCACCACCACCACCACCATCATCACATTCAACAGCGGGAGCAGCAGCAGCAGCAGCAACAACAACAAAAACAAAAACAACAACAGCAACATCATCATCATCATCAGCATCATCATCATCAGCAGCAGCAGCAGCAAAAGGTATTGTTTCTGTAAGATAAATCCTACATATGCTATTGCACCAATATAATGAAAGCATACCAGTGCTTTCAACTACCATTACAGACCAATGTGGGAGTCTTTATGCAGTTGTCAGTCAACCTGCTAGAAATAGAAGCCTATCATACCTCAAAGTACATTGTTACTGTCTGACAAAAAGAATGAATATATTAGATAATGTGATCCTACAGACTCATAAAAGAAAACAAAATGACCATGGCCGGAATGCTCTTATTAGACCTGACCTGAGGCAAAACAACAACCACATGAGATGGGATGGTCACTACTAGAATAGCTTTGATCTTTGTTTTTGCTTAATCAGGGCTGACTTGAGGCTACTAAACAGCCACAATTAAAGATGAGATTATCATAGCCCAAGCTTGAGTGCTTTGAGCATAGATCTCTTTGATCAGGATATTGACCTGAGGCTAAAAAACAGCAACAACAACCACTACAACCACTGCATGGCACTTTTGGCAAGTGCCTTCTACTATAACCCTGGGCTGATCAAATACTTGTAAGCATGTTTAGCAGACAGAAACTGAAAGAAGCTTTTCATCCTTTCGGGGTCGATAAATCAAGTACCAGTTACGCACTGGGGTTGATGTAATTGACTTAATCCCTTTGTCTGTCCTTGTTTGTCCCCTCCATGTTTAGCCCCTTGTGGGCAATAAAGAAATAAGAAACTGAAAGAAGCCTGTTATATCATCATTATTTAATGTCCATTTTCCAAGCTAGCATGGGTTGGATAGTTTGGCAGGAACTGGCAAAGCCCAGAGCCACACCAGGTTCCACACTAGGTTCTATTGTTTTGGTATGGTTTTATAGGAAAGTTGGTTATACACCATTAGGTGTACACCCGCTTTCCTATATTAAATTCTAAATAAACAACGAAACGCTGACTCCGAACTATCAACACAACAATATTTATTTATGGTGAAAATAGGCAGCAGTTATTTGTGAAGCTCTGGTGCTGACATGTTAGAGAGCTCCGCTGTTGGACGTCTGCCATCGTCGCCGGCCGGCGAGGAAAGAGAAAGAATCAGGGCGCCAAACTTGGATATTGATGACTACGCATGCGCACGAGACAAGGCGTTACTACAGTTTCTACAGCTGGATACCCTTCCGAACACCAACCACTTTACAGAGTGTAATATGTGCTTTGTATGTGGGACCAGTACCAACAGGATCATCAAGTATTACTACCACTACAACCAATCCCACTGCTCCCTAATTTTAGACTTTAAATACTCCGAGTTTTTGTTCAGAAATTGTAGGGATAATATCTGTTGGTCAATGTTTTTCATCTCACTATATTGGGAAACTCTACCCTACCCTATTTTTATTTGCATGTGGAATTCTTCCATTGTTACTGTATTTCTGTTGATATATACTGTCTTTATCTTTTATCTTTTCCTTGTTTCAGGTATTAGACTGTGGCCCATGCTAGGGCACCACCTTGAAGAATCTTTAGTCGATTGAATCGAATTATTACAGTCTTTCGTTTATACTTATCCTACCAATCTCTTTTACTGAACTGCTATGTTATGGGGATGTAAACAGACCAACACTGGTTGTCAAGTGGTGGAGGCGGACGCAAACACAGACTCAAAGACACACACAGATATATACATACATATATATATATATACATATATATATATATATATATATATATATATATATATATATGGGAGAATATACAAAAAATAACAACAGACGAGGACAGGTGGTGTAAATAACAAAAGTATATATTAGTATGACGCTCGGGAATACGGAAAGTCTTTGACGTTTCGAGCTACGCTCTTCAACAGAAAGAATACGGAGACAAGGAGAAAAACACGGAGAAAAAAAATTGAATAGTGTTCAGTCAACGGTCATAACAATGACTGACCGGAAGTTAGAAATTCTTATTTCAGGAGAGCTAAGAAAGGGGGAGATAACAAACGGTGATCGGGAACGAGGGGCTGTGTGTGGGAGGTAGACTGCTGGTGATCTTGACGTATGTAGTGTGAAAATGGGGGAAGGGAGAAAGGAAGAAAGTAGTTGGTCAGTTGTAGTGTGTGCGTGGTATGATGCGAGGGTATTGGTGTGGTGTGCGTGGTGTGATGCAAGGGTATTGGTGTGGTGTGATGTGAGGGTGTTGGGAGGTGGGGAAGGCATGGGTGGAGTGTGGGGTAGAGGTAGGGGTATGTGGGTAGGGGTGGGTGGTGGGTGTAAGGAATTGGATGGGGTGGAGTGGGAAGGTAGAGTAGGAGTGTGTTGGGGTGTGGTGGGATGAGCTTATGAGGGGGTGTTGACGAGGAGGGAGAAGCATCATCATCATCATCGTTTAACGTCCGCTTTCCATGCTAGCATGGGTTGGACGATTTGACTGAGGACTGGTGAAACCGGATGGCAACACCAGGCTCCAGTCTGATTTGGCAGAGTTTCTACAGCTGGATGCCCTTCCTAACGCCAACCACTCAGAGAGTGTAGTATATATATATAAAACAGGTCTCTTTCCGTTTCCGTCTAACAAATCTACTGGCAAAGCTTTGGTCAGACCGAGGCTAGGCTATAGTAGAAGACACTTGCCCAAGGTGTCATGCAGTGGGACTGAACCCGGAATTGTGTGATTAGGAAGCAAGCTTCTTGCCACACAGCCACACCTGCATCTGTTTCACTCAATTTTGAAAATACTGAAGAATTTGGTAAAATATTTTCGTCATTATTAGTCTGGTGCTTGGAACATAAATTAACATGAAATTTTGATGGAAGCTTTTAATTAAGATCACTACAAAACAGGGATTTGGTTTCATAGAACCAAATCCCTGCAGGTTCAGGCAGTTTATTATCAAAAGGGTTAATGAAACTAATTTGGCTGTTAGTTTCAGCAGGTCAGCCAATTACAAAAAAGCACCTATATTGGTTATTTCCAATGCCCTAATTTCTCCACATTTTAATCTCAAGTGCAGAAATTTGTTTTTTTAACAAACACTACAGAAATTTTTATTACATAAATATATGAATCAGTAACCTTGTATAATTAAATCGTCAATGAATCTCATTTCCCAGTATGCTCAATCTTTTTTATGAACGGTTCTATATACTAAGCTGGTTACGGGGTTAGTAGGCAATATTGGAAAATATATTCAGGTATAGCGAAAAAACAAAATCTCAGAAATGTGCAGAGTAGCCTCCCTTGCTTGCTCAGCCAGATAATTTTAGCGCACTGCTAAAATTTTTCTTTCTAATTAGGCCTCGTGGAGGCGCAATGGCCTAGTGGTTAGGGCAGCGGACTCGCGGTCATAGGATCGTGTTTCGATTCCCAGACTGGGCGTTGTGAGTGTTTATTGAGCGAAAACACCTAAAGCCCCACGAGGCTCTGGCAGGGGATGGTGGCGAACCCTGCTGTACTCTTTCACCACAATTTTCTCTCACTCTTACTTCCTTTTCTGTTGTGCCTGTAATTCAAAGGGTCAGCCTTGCCACACTGTGTCACGCTGAATATCCCCGAGAACTACGTTAAGGGTACACGTGTCTGTGGATTGCTCAGCCACTTGCACATTAATTTCACGAGCAGGCTGTTCTGTTGATTGGATCAACTGGAACCCTCGATGTCGTAAGCGACGGAGTGCCAACACACAATTAGGCCTAATGTGGTAATTTCTGATGCTAAAAGCCCACCTTTTTATACCACTACAAAAATCAAGGATGAATAAGGGCTCAACATTCTCAGTAATGTATGGGAAAGTTAACTATTTATCCTAGTTAAAAAGAGAAAACTCTACAACAACAACAACCTGTGCTTACACTAACAATGATGGTTGTCTCACATAGTTCAAGAAAGGTTCTGCAATTTCTTACTGAACACTCTGCATACATGATTTATTTATGGTGATTAAGCGTATGTGGTGTACATTAGCTCACTTCCTCCATCAAATTGATGTTGCCTAAACACGTGCTCAATGTACCACGAGAAAGAAGCTTCTGCAATTCTGCTGAAGAGTCTGCCATTGCTGCCACCACAATCACCGCTGCCACCGCCACTGCTGCCGTTGCTGCTGTGCCACTGCCACCACCACCACCAACATCATTTAATGTCCAAGTTCCTTCCATGCTGGCATGGGTTTGATGGTTTGACCCCTTGGGTCCAAGGACTGCATTAGCATCATTTCTATGGCTGGAAGCCCTTCCTGACACCAACTATTTTACAGTGTGCACTGGGTGCTTTTGTTGATAACCCTGGTACTATTAAGGTTGCCATGCAATTTGCAAGACAATGAACCCCAAGGAAAGTGGTGGGGGAGGTCAGCTTTATGGTGGGAAAGGGTAAAGACCCCCTTCAGTCATGAATGATCATGGGATTGCACCTAGAAAGTTCTCCTCCGAGGCACAAGTCTGGGCAAGATTGTTTATGGAAGACCAACAGTCACCCATGCATACCGGCCTCCGCTCTCCATGCCATCAATGTTATTCAAGGGAAAGGCAAAGGCAGATACATCTTGGCACCAGTGACGTCGCAACTCATTTTAACAGCTGAGTGAAGTGGAGCAACATGAAATGAAGTAACTTGCTCAAGAACACAACACACAGCCAGGTCTGGGAATCGAACTTAGTACCTCATGATTGTGAGACCGATGCTCTAACCACTGAGCCATGTGTCTTTGCTGGGAGATGAGGTGTTAAAGTATTAAAGAAGTGGGGAAATGGCAGAGCAGGTTCTTGGAGAAGAGCTGCATGGTTACTCATATTTAGTAGGGGAGATAGAGATTAGTAGGAGCTGTGAAGGGATAGATATTAAGGATGAGGTGTCCAAGTGTCTCCTCAAGGCATGTGGTGAGTATAAGTGGGTGGCTTGGGTGGGGGGATTGCTAGACTATGGGAAGCAGAAGATGAGGGGGGTGGAAAGGCAACTGGCAACTGTAAAGAAAAGTGATGGTGGTGGTGGTGGTGGTGGTAATGGTAGAAGTAGTACCAGTATGAACTGTAATAATAAGGGTGATTGTAATGGTAATGTTAGTAGAGAAAGTGGTAAGAACAATGAAGGAAATAACTGATAGTTATTGATGGAAGTGACAATGATGGTGATGATGATGATGATGATGGATGATGATGATGATGACGACGACGACGATGATGATGATTAAATTGTTGGTGGGAAGAAATATTAAAGATAGGGAAGAGGTGAGAAATTGGAAGATCATTATATAAAAAAAGGATGATTGGGAGAGGAATTTTTCTTTTCATTTAATGCTTGAGTAAATCAATGAAGAAAACATTAAATAAATAAATAAATAAAATGGCAAACAACAACAACAACAGCAACTACAAGCGCAACAATAACAACTACAAAGAAATAAAAGAGGAAGCTAATAAAATGGCGAACAACCTCTTCATATATTCTATTGATTTCTGTGATTTTAACCAACAGCTGTGATTACGGAACAATGAATGTTCCATATATGTTCTGGAAAATGACTGTTGATATATTTTAAAACAAAAGATTAAATACCAGCACTGGTTTGGTGTTTTGCTGCTGAGATTTTTAATGAACTAATAGTAAATATGCTGAAATTAATGGGAGGGAAGGAAAAAAGAGTGTACAGAAAGAAAGAGAAAAAAACCCCCAGAACATAAAGAACTAAAACATAAAAGACAACCAGATGGAGAAGCAACTCAAATTAGAATGGATCTTTGAAACCAATCTTACATTATAATTTCTCTTCTCTTATTCATTTAAGCTATCTTTATTTTTACTTGCTAAGCTTAAATATCATCACTGTTAAATTTGTTTTCTTTTCTATTTCCTTTATATATGCAGCTTTTAGATTTAGTTACAAATTGAAAAATAATTACTTTCAGTTATTCACTTATGAGTGATTTTAATTTTTATAATATCCTATACTAAAAGCATGATTAATGTATTTTAAGCAATTTACCATAAATTTTTTTTGGAAGTTTGCAAAATCTATTTTTCAATCTGAAATTGAAGCAGTATATTTTAAATCTTTTGTCTTTTATCTTTAACTTGTTTCAGACATTGGACTGTGGCCATGCTGGGGCACTGTCTCGAAGGGTTTAGCCAAACGAATTGACACTGGTACTTGTTATAAACAAGTCTGCTTGCTACTTAATTTATTAGTCTCTTTTGCCAATCTGTTTAAGTTACAGGCATGTAAACAAACCAACACCAGTTGTCAAACTGGAGGGGGCAAATACAACACAATAACGAACACACACACACACCCACGCATGCACACACACACACACACACACAAACACACAAAACTACTGGCAGGATATAAATATATATATATTCAGCCAGTAGTTTTATATCATCATCATCATTTAACGTCTATTTTCCATGCTGGCATGGGTTGGATGGTTTGGCAGGAGTTGGGCACCTGATAAGCTGTCTGGTCTCCATGTCTGTTTTAGCATGATCTGTATGGCTGTGGGTGTTCTCACTGTATCCATCTATCAAATCTACTTGCAAGGCATTGGTATTGGTTGACTCAGGGCTATAGTAGAAGACACCAGCCCCAGTGCTGAGCAGTGAAACTGATCCCCCAAAACTATATGGTTGCAAAGTGAGTTTGTGAATTACACAATCATACCTGCATTGGTATAAAAAAGGAAAAACAAAAAGGCAAAACCTGTTTGCATGTCCCAAGTTTATACAGTTCTATATTTAAGAGATGAGGAATTCTGTACATTATTTACATTATTTACATTTGACGGATATTTGTCCTCATCTTGTTTGTTGTTAACAATTTAGAATAGGTTTCGGGTTCAGTCCCACCACGTGGCACCTTGGGCAAGTGTCTTCTGCTATAGCCCCGGGCTGGCCGAAGCCTTGTGATTGAATTTGGTAGGCGGAAGTTACTGCCGTGTGTGTATATGTCTGTGTATGTGCTTGTGCCTCTCTCCCAGAGAGTGAGAGGGGGAATACAACATATACTCAGCCAGGTGATCCAGGTGATGGAATTTTTGAAGGATGCAGTGTCCTGATAGCCAATGACTGATGTGAATAGTTTATTCCATGTTTCAGCAATTTTAAGTGTGAGAAAATATTTCTGAAAGTCATGGATGCTGCTCTGTTTTTTGTTTTTCTGTCATTTTTGTAAGTATGATACATAACTTAGTTGTTCAACAAACAGAATTGATAAAATTGTTAATCAACTGAAATATGTATTAGGGTCAATATGATCAACTTAAAGCTTGAAGGTGGTACTCTAGCATGGTTGTAGTCCAATGACTAAAATCAGTAAAAAAACGAATAACGGTGTATGAAAGAAGAGGAAGAGGAGAAACTGTTTTGGTTGTGTATTTCATTGTATTGGATATGTGCATACTTGAGTGTAAGAGTGTGTGTGTGTGTGTGTGTGTGTGAGAAAGTGTGCATACCTGAGAGAGAGGGGGGGAGAGGGAGAGAGGGAGTGAAAGAGAGAGAGAGAGAAAGGGAAGAGAGGGAGAGAGAAAAAGAGAGGAGAAAGAGAGGGAGGGGAGACAGGGTGGAGAGAGAGAAAGAGAGAGACAGGGGGAGACAGGGTGTAGATAGATAGAGATAGAGAGAGAGAGAGGCTGTAATGATATATGCATTACAACATATGTTGCTGTGGAAAGCAGATAATATGTGTCAGACATATGTCTGTTTAAATACATGCACAGGAGTTGGTCTAAATCCACCCACACAACATATACATATGTACATGTATGCCCACCAAGCATAAACAGGACAAAAAGTATTAACACACACATATATTATGTCAGCATCTCCTCTACTCCCACCCCATTGCTATTACTCTTGCCCATCCCCTTATTGTATTGTTTATCTTAGCTTTTATCATTGCTATTACTCTAACATAACAATTGTAAAGTCATTGTCACAGAGTGATTGTAAGATTCAGAATTGATGTCACTTTCATTGAGAAAACTTTGCACAAGCAACAAAATGATTTTAATATAGGGCTACGCTATATATATGTTGTTGTACTTGGGGATGGTCATATTGCCAGTTTAGCCAATAAAAACACACGCACTGTATATTTGGTGTTAATTTGCTTCAGCTTTATATTACGTTATATTACATTAATCCTATTTCTGCCAGAGTTCTTTCGTCACACTTCTGTGACCTCATCAGTGGTCCTTTGCTTTCTTCTTTCTTATAGAGCAAAATGCATATAATCAATAAGTTCCTTAAGGAACTTATTGATTATATGCATTTTGCTCCATTTATTATTATTCTTTATATATATATATATATTTAGGCAATTATGTGGATTTAAATTTATTAAATATATTAAATATAATAGTTTAGGTATGAAATACCAAATATGCATATATGTATACATATATGCATATATATGTATAAATATGTACATACTTTGTATTTTATATCCAAACTATTATATCTAATATATCTAGTGTATCTAATTTGTTTATCCACATAATTGTCTCTATACCCGCTCACCAGGATCCCTCTTATAGCCTTTCTATTTGATCCCCTGTAAAGACACTGGAGTCTAAGCTTGAATCTTTTGAGCACTATCAAGTGTTGTCTATATGGAAAATCTCTGGATCTCATCTGTGGACTATATATATATATCATAATATAAATAATATATAAATATATGCATATATCCATACATATATATACATACCTACATGTATATGTATATATACATGCATATATGGGTACAGGGCATAAAAAAACAGAAAACGAACTTTTTTCGAACAACGAAACAAACAAACGAGACATGCAGCATAAAGAGTATACCCCTTCGTCAGTTGTCTCTGTTCTACACACACACACACACACACACACACACACACACACACACATATATATATATAACAAATAATAAATGAGTATATGCATATATACGTACAGGTATGTGCATACCTACGTCTACCTGTATATATAGGTGCATATCTGGGTACAGGACATTACAAACATAACGTAGACAAGAAAATAATAACCAGAGTACAGAAAACACACAAGCCACATAGAGAACATTTTCCTTCTTCAGCTACCCCCATTTTAACATCGGCGTTTCGAAGAGTTGGGCAGGACGCATCGTTAAAATGGCTCTTCCCATGGACCGCAAATTAAATTTGTATACACAAATTAAACCTGTGCCATGGAGGAATGTAGTGGCGGACAAAAAACAAGACAGGAAAACAAACGGAAAAGGCGATGCGGCTAGATGTGAAAAATTATGTGTATATGAATGCTGTGAGGCACGAACTGAAAGCAGGGACGAAGTAAGTTCGCGTGTTTGCTCGGCAATAGCCAAGGAAGAAAAAGATTAGTGACCGGAAGCATGTGACCGGAAGCATGTGACCAGGGAGGGGTAAGGAAGAGAGAGAGTGGTAAAGGGAGAAACAAGGGGAGGAAGTAGAAGAATAGGTGAGGAAAGAGAGGAGGAGAGAAATATAGTAGTGACAGAAGGAAGAGCGAGAGGGGAAAGAGAGATATATAAATGCATGCACGCGCGGGCGCGCGTGTTTAAACAGTACCAAAAGATTCAATTCTATGACAAAAAAGCTCATTACAAACAAGACCTCATGAGCAGACAACTGGCAAAGAATTATTTCTGAGGTCTTGTCTGTAATAAGCTTTTTTGTCATAGAATTGAATCTTTTGGTACTGTTTAAGGCTATCTCTACATTGTGTAAGTCATCTTTTATTTAACACAGCAGTGTGAATCAAAAATGATATGGTTGTTTTTTCTAGCAGGACGGGCAATCACAGGCAGTGAAACTTCCAATTCACTGACTAGTTCGCTCGCTACTTGGTTATACAATGACGATCGTTCACTGAACATAACTTCCAAAGGAAATAAATACGACCACTAACCGAATACGCTCGCAATGTAAATACTTTAAAAACTTCGAGTTTTTTTTTTTTTTTCTTTAGCTCACTATAAATATGAGACACTATTATATTTTGTAATATCTCATGCTGACAGCTTTCTCGCGATATTGATCAGATGTAAGGGGAATAACTCTTATTAAGAAGAGTTATCAACCCTATATTGATCCCCCTTATTTGATCTGTTGAATTGTATGAGAAATTTTAACTATCTTCGTATTGTATACATATGTAATATAAGATATCATATACGAATAAATTAACCCAGATAAATAGCAACAATTATAATATCCATATCGTACTTTGTATTTGACCAAGGCGTTGTCCGTATTGTTTGGTGCTTTCAAATTTTTTACGTCTAAAGAAAGAATTTTGTTTACTGACAATTTCAGTTGGTTATAAGATATAACAGAGAGAGAGAGAGAGAGAGAGAGAGAGAGGAGGAGGAAAATTAGTAAGCTGAACTTTGAATTAATTATCTGTGATGAATAGAGTCCAAGAGATTTTTTAAAAAGTGGTTAAGTCAGGCAGGAAAATGGTAGACCTTATAGTTAAAATAACTTAATAAACGATTTCTCCCACATACATGTATGTATGTCTGTATGTATGTGCACATATGCATATAGGTATGTATATGCATATAATTATACACACACACACACACACACGAACATACGTATACATACATATGCAGATACATATACTTGTGTAAATACAAATATTCACACAAACACATGTACACATGTACATATGCAAACATGTGTATGTACACACTGACATTGTAGATAATATTTTTCTTAACAAGAGAAAATTTCAACAGTCATAAAACTAAAGAAGTTATTAGAAAAAGATGATAAATGGAAAAGACCCCCCCCCCAAACCGCCTAAAATGTTAGTAAAATAAAAAATAAAAAGAAACCTAATATTTAATGGTTGGAACCAATAATAAAGTATGAGAGCATCAACAGCTGAATCAGTATGGAAATATGGCTGACAAGATAATGGCTTAGACTTTCTGAAGAATTATGGAAAAAGATCTAAAATTAGTTTTTATTATACTATATCATTGATATAATGTGTATATAATACACATATAATATTTATATATATAATATACATATAATGTTTTTATATATATATATATATATATATACAGGGTGTTTGATGATTTTTATGTCTCCTCTTTTCAGAAACTGCTTGATGTATTTGTGAACAGTCAATAGTCAATGGCATTGGAAAGCATAAAGATTAAAGTCATAGTTGAGAAGAAGTTATCTGAAGTGGAGGACTGGAAGCCATCTGAATATTGGAAAAAAGTTTTCTGTATCATGATTATTTGTACTGGGTGTCAAAATGCCAACATCACGAATGTTGTTCAATACTCCATGAACATGGTAAAGGCTGCAAGATATGACAGGGACAACTGCAACAGAAAGTACGAAGTTGTCAACAGGAAGATGAAGATCTTTAGGTGTGTCTCCAGTGAAGGTGATATCGTGCTGTTCCACATCTTTGAGCAGCATGACATCAAAGCTGCTGGAGACTGTGGTCAGACACTGGCTGGAGAGGGTTGCTGCTGGAAGGTCATATGTGTTGGACCAGGATTTGGCTCCAAGCCATACCTCTGGAAAGAGTCAAAGTGACTGTCAGAGAATGTCTATGACTTCTCCAGCCTCCTAATTTCTGTCCTCCTTATTTGCCCCTGATTGTAACCCCATGGATTATTATGTGCATGGCTCAGTTGAGAAAGACACCAACCACCTTGCTTGCAAGACCAAGGCTGAGCTGGTGGTCAAGATGAAGAAGGAGTTCAAAGATCTTCCCAGGGATGCAGTGAGGAACACATGTGCCAGATCCTAATGCTGTCTTGAGACCATGGTGGAAGCTGAGGCAGCGACTTTGAGTATATATATGTGTGTGTGTGTGTGTGTGTGTCTGTGAAAGTGCATGGCTTAGTGGTTAAGTGTTGCAGTCACAATTGTGAGATCGTGGGTTCGATTCCCAGACGGGGCATTGCATTGTGTTCTTGAGTAAACCATTTCATTTCACATTACCCTGTGATCATTTTGTCTTCTGATGTGGCACACGGTGCACCTGTACATGTAATGTCGATTTGATGGAGAGAGTAAGCTTATATGTACACAAATATTTGATCACGATAAACAAATCATCAGTGTGATGATTGTTTGGCAAGAAATTGCCGAGCCCTTGCACATTGTCTAACGATGGACAGTTCATTATTATTATAATTATATATATATATATCCAGGTTGTCATCGACTTACAACCTATTTTATCCCTGATTATGACTTATGACTGATTATGACTTATGTCTGATTATGACTTATGACTGATTATGACTTATGACTGATTGACTTATGACTGATTGACTTTACGATGATTGGCATGCCAGCTCCTGGCAGCAATAATAAATAGTCCAGTTGAAATCTAATGGGTTTAATTTCTTAGAAATTAACCTGTCTAAAGATGTCATCAGCTAACAAATGACATTGAAGATCCACAGCCAAGCACAAGTCTACAATAAATTTTTATGTAAGTTTTGCAATTGTTTCTTACACTACATTGTGTATTTCTTGTATTTGCATTCTTTGGTACTTTTCTATGAACAAATAACACTGTTTTTGTGTAATACAGAATGCTGTGTGTGACTTTTACCTGAGAATGTACTGTAAGAATGTAAAAATATAAAACAAAGTTATGTAGGCCTATAGGCTGACTTATGACCAAATCAACTTACAACCAGTCAGTTGGAACCAACTGTGGTCGTAAGTTGATGACAACCTGTGTGGTTGGTATTAGGAAGGGCATCCAGCTGTAGAAACTCTGCCAAATCAGATTGGAGCCTGGTGTAGCCTTCTGGTTCACCAGTCCTCAGTTAAATCGTCCAACCCATGCTAGCATGGAAAGCGGACGTTAAATGATGATGATGATGATGATGATAATGTATATATTATGTGACATTGTTAGTGTGTATGTGCATGTTTGTGTGTGTGTGTGTGTTTATCGACCCTGAAAGGATGAAAAGTGAAGTTGACTCCAGTGGCATTTAAACTCAGAGTATGAAGTCGGAAGAAATGGCGCTAAACATTTTGTTCAGCACAGAAATGATTCTGCAGGTCACTGCCTTCAAGACTTATTAAATATACTAGCTGGTCCCGTGCCATAAAAAATGACAGCTAATTGTTGTATTTTATATATAAATATGGATGGTAAGTCAAATTAATACACTTGTCAATGTTATCTAATGGTTGTCTTTTGAGATGTGACATTGATCATGGTTTTTTACTGAAAGAATGCTGGTTCACACAAACATTCACACACTTCCCTTGTACACGCACACACATACACACATATACTCACACAGAGTTGAAATGCTGTTTGATTTTTCTTTTCAGCATTGAATGTTCACTGTCCCACTTCCATTGCACACACACACACACACACACACACACACACACACACACACACACACACAAACAGTCACATACCTCTCTTTTACATACACACACATATACTCACACAGAGTTGAAACGCTTCCACTACCAGTTTGCCATCACCCTTTCCTTTCTCATTCATATGTTGTGACAGAGAAAAACAGAAGAGTACTATTATAGAAGAAGATTGGTTTCAAATTTTGACACAAAGCCAGCAATTTTATGGGAAGGGTAAGTCAATTACATTGACCCCAGTGTTCAACTGGTACTTATTTTATTGATCCTGAAAGGATGACAGGCAAAGTTGGCCTTGATGGAATTTGGACTCAGAATGTAAAGACGAATGAAATTCCACTAAGACTCATTGAATATATTAAAATATATTTTACACAGTGCAAGCATTATCTTATATGGAAATCAATATGTTGGGCAGAGTGGATAGATATGTTTATTATATTAAAGTTTGTTGTTTCAGTTGAAGTTTCATAAGCCCACTCTGGGGCAAACCTCAGAGCAGACTCTTAATCTTTGATATAGACACAGACAGACAGACACACAAACATGCACGCACACACACACACTCTCTCTCTTTCTCTTTCTCTCACACACACTCTCTCTCTCACACACACAAATGCTTACACATACAAATCTATAAATACAAAAACACATGCAACATCCTACATATATACATACGTTTACATGTCTGTGTGTGTATAAATAAAAATATATATATATATATATAATACTCATGCACACACACATATGCACATTCATGTGCATCTAAATTTAAACACACATGCATAATGTAAAACAATGTATAAATAAAGAATGGTATTGTTGGAAATGTATCCACACCTTGGCCAAAGGAGGGGGCCAGTTGATTAGATTGACCCCAGTATGCAGCTGGTACTTAATTTATCAACCCCGAAGGGATGAAAAGCAAAGTTGACCTCGGCGGAATTTGAACTCAGAATGTAAAGACATGAAATACTGCTAAGCATTTTGTCCAGCATGCTAACAAAATGCCTGCTTGCCGCCAAGGAGTAAATAAATAACCCTTTCTACTATAGGCACAAGGCCTGAAATTTGGAGGAAGAGGATAGTCAATTACATCGACCCCAGTGTGTAACTGGTACTTAATTTATCGACCCTGAAAGGATGAAAGGCAAAGTCGACCTCAGCGGAATTTGGACTCAGAATATAAAGACAGACGAAATACTGCTTAGCATTTCGCCTGGCATGCTAATGATTCTGCCAGCTCACTGCCTTCTTAGAGTAAATAAATAATGTCAACACAATTACCTCGTTTAACTGTTTGACTGTTTTTTCAAGGTCCCACCGTTCTTTCTGAATCAACTGGTGTTCTTGGATAACTAAAGAGGTGTTACTCTCTAGTAAGTTAAGTTTTTCCATTTTCTCTTCATAAGATGCTTTTAAAGTACACAGCTCTCCAGAAAGGTCTTCACAAACCTGTAAAAATGTGTAAATAAAATGAAAATATAAATCTATGAATCGTGATGAAGAACATGCTTTGAATGACTTAGTATATTTGTTTATTTATTATTTTTTTTTTGGTATTTTGCTCATTTACAGCCATTTTTCTATGATAAATTAGATGGAATAGGATTTTGTTGACGTAATTGTCAATACAGTTTGTTATTCTTTCTATCATTTGTGAAATAATTATGGTGTAGGAGTGGAATGTTGTCAGTTAAGTAAAATTGACACATGCAGAGTTTATGTGGAGATGAATAACGCAACAAATGCTTTAAGCTTATATGATAAATTCTAAATTTATGTCATAATTTTAAAATTCAAAGAGCAATTCCCATCAGACTGGTGATTACCATTTTTTTTTCCACATCAAATCTTTCCACTTTACAAGTTCCACACATTATCGAATATCTTTTGTGTTATTTCTCAAATTCTCCAAATAACAAGGGAAATCTAATATTGAGTAAACCAGCAAGTGACTCATGGCTAGGATTGTCCCACAGTCATAGAAAGGGAATTTCACATAACATCTCTATTTTCTTTTACTATCACTGGTTAGGGATTACAGCACAAGTATCCTTGTCACCCCCGCAATGGGATGGAGCAAGAGGAAGAGAAACTGAAACTTGCCACTGAAAAAAAAACGCACTTGAAAAGAGGAAAACTCAGTAGTGCTGGTAGAGAGTATCTTCAAATGCAGTCACTGCATGCAAGACTGCCACTCCCATGTGGGCCTGTACAGCCTCAGCAGATGCTGCCATCAGCAGCTGACACAAAATTCTCCAGGCACAGACCTATGGTCTTTTGAAACCGACAGTTGCATATCCCATATCATCCTTGTCGAAATTTCAGAAATTTCCTGCAAATTGTACCAACATTATTTTCAAATCATAGGTGCAGGAGTGGCTGTGTGGTAAGTAGCTTGTTTACCAACCACATGGTTCCGGGTTCAGTCCCACTGCGTGGCACCTTGGGCAAGTGTCTTCTACTATAGCCTTGGGCTGACCAAAGCCTTGTAAGTGGATTTGGTAGACGGAAACTGAAAGAAGCCCGTCATATATATATATATATATATATATATATATATATGTATGTGTGTTTGTGTGTCTGTGTTTGTCCCCCCAACATCGCTTGACAACCGATGGTGGTGTGTTTACGTCCCCGTAACTTGGCAGTTTGGAAAAAAGAGACCGATAGAATAAGTACTAGGCTTACAAAGAATAAGTCCTGGGGTCGATTTGCTTGACTAAAAGGCGGTGCTCCAGCATGGCCACAGTCAAATGACTGAAGCAAGTAAAAGAGTAAACGAGTAAAGAGTAAATCTTTCAAATAAATTGGTGATAATGAGATCAAAGTGGTTGATATTCAGTGTTATGCCTTTGTAAGTCAATGTTTGCAGCAAAAATATTCTGAATGAGAAAAGGGTTCCAGAGTATTGCAGATGTTGTTGAAATGGATTAGACAAAGCTTTTAGTGTAGAAGGATGCTGGATTCAGAAAAAATGGTGAACCTATGCAGCTAATTATTTCAAAGAAGTGTGTTAGAGAGCAAATTTTTTGCTAATTACTTGAATAGATTTCCTTTGGTTGTGGATTATGTGGGTGTAACAGATATTTATGTATGTGTAACAAAAGAACCATCCAAAATATGTGAAAGATACTGTGATATGGGTCTTAGATGAGCTCTGTGGAGAGTGAACAGCTGGTCAATGCTCAAATACTTTTGAGCTCTAAAGAGCAAATATATTTTTAGTGAGACAGTTTTAGCAATGTTATATATGTGTTGTTGGTCATGATAAGAAAATTATAAAATTATAAAACTTTGCAGTTGTATTATTGCTACAGACAAGGAGAAGTCAGGGTTGGTAGCTTTTTACCTTGTAGATGTTACATCTACAATGTACAGAATCACAAATATGCAGTTTAAAACATTCTGACTATATAATGTATTCCAGTTTTTAGAAACTATGTTTACCATGTGTTATCCTGTGTGTATTGCAGTTCTTAGAATAAATATATGATATTCTTGTAAGAAATGACAGAAGTGCTTGGCATCTGGAAGAACATCTGATTGTAAAACTGTCTCAAAAAGTTTGTGCCATCCAGCACATGCTAACATGGAAGGGCAGATATAAAATGCTGATGACAATGAGGATCATAATGATGATGATGACAACAAAAACAATAACGACAGTGACGATGATAATGATGGTAACAACGATGATGATGATGATGATGATGATAAAAGTACCCTTTAAAATGAATCAAGTCCTACCAGGAGTAATAGTCTGGCTGTATATGTATCCAAGCTGGAGCAACTTAGATATTTTCAGTTGTATGCTGCTTGTGACTTGAGAGTGTGAAGTGTGAGACTCTTTCCTTGATGTATCTTCATATTGTTAAATGTAATCACATGATCATTTAACTACTGAAAGGTCCCCATTTCATGGAAACAGTGCAAGTTTAGTGTGAAAGTGTTTAGTTTATGTATTTCTTATTTCTTTATTGCCCACAAGGGGCTACACATAGAGGGGACAAACAAAAGACAGACAAAGGGATTAAGTTGATTACATCAACCCCAGTGCGTAACTGGTATTTAATTTATCGACCCCGAAAGGATAAAAGGCAAAGTCAACCTCGGCAGAATTTGAACTCAGAACGTAATGGCAGATGAAATATCGCTAAGTATTTTGCCCAGCGTGCTAACGTTTCTGCCAGCTTGCTGTTTGGTTTATGTATTTCTGCTGTGTGAGTGTCTATGTGTGTGTGAGGAAGTTTAATTAAGGGTAAAGGGTGGAATCATCTAGACTGGAATGTTTGTTATTAACAACAGCAAGTGGGCCAGATCATTAAAGAACAAGTATGAAGAATGTGGGAGATATAACTGGTACCTTGTGCCAAAATCAAAAGAAAAAAAAATTTCATAATTTAAGGCTGAATAATTAACAATAAAAGTAGAACACTAAATCATATTCATGATAATTGCTCTCATATTCGTATTACCTGGAATCAAATTCTATCACAAATAACTTCAATTTCTGTTCCTTTACATGTCAATGAATTAGACATTAGTTGTTGATGCTGTTATTACTTATTTTCAGGTTAGCTCTTATCAGTCATATTTTGGAATATATAGGGCTACAATATCTAGTGTGTCTTATTTAACACAGGAAAATGTAATTTGTGCAAAATTTGGCTGCTATTTCAAGCAAGGGTAGCAGCCAATTACTTCTCTTGCTAGAAATAGCAGCTAATTAGAGGCTCTCTTGTGAATAAATACTAGTAATATTTTTGAGTTGATTCAGTTGTAAAGTTAAATTATATTGACACTGGGAACAAGTTCATGTCACAAGACTAAAAGTTAAATAGCATAGTGTCACTTAATGTACTGCAAGGTGATATAAACATACCAGATTAATAATTCTTTCTAATGAGCATAAGGCCTGAAATTTGTAGGAAGGAGCTAGTTGATTATATTGACCCCAGTACTCAGCTGGTATTATTTTATCAACCCTGAAAGAGATGAAAGGCAAAATTGTCCTTGGTGGAATTTGAATTCAGAACATAAAACCAGATGAAATGCCAACATCTCATTTTGGTTTCAAATTTTGGCGTGAGGTCAGTAATTTCGGGGGTGGGTGCAAGTTGATGACATTGCCCCCAGTACTTAACTGGTACTTATTTTATTGACCCTGAAAGGACAAAAGGCAAAGTCAACATTGGTGGAATTTGAACTTAGAAAATAAAGACAGACAAAAGACTGCTAAGCATTTTGCTTGGCGTACTAATAATTCAGCCAGTTCGCCACCTTTCTATCATTTCATATGAATGAAGAAAGGTTGCTCACATTTTCAATTAAAAGATCACACACACAAAAACACATTCATTGGTAGTTTATCTGACCATTAGATTATTGCTTTCTATATACCTGTAATGATTAACTGACGATAAAATCATGTTGACATAGTGAGCAATTCTTTTCTCAATCTGATTTCTATCTTTTTATCTTTCAGAGCCACTTCAAGACATGAAATATGAATAAATAAAATACTAAATGAAAAGTTCTATTGTTGTTATTGAATCTTCCTGCTATGTTACTTGGGTTTTGATGTACCCTGCTCATTTGGTGACCCCTTGACACTGTATAAATGTCTATTGTATAATAGAATTAGTACCTACCTCAACAGACACAGATAATATATTGGAGCAGTATATTAAACTGAATATAGTAAATATATCCGCAGACCAATGGTGGGATATTACACAATGCTGAAGCTAACAAGAATTGAACTTGACCCTTAATCAGCAAAATTAATTACTGTTCAGTATATTACTATCTGTGCCAACCTTACAAACCTCATAATGATATCACAATATATTGTGTTAAGATAAAAGTAATAAAAATGATTTCAAAAATAGCCTAAGACCAGTAATTTTAGGGAATAGGGGTTAGTGGCATGATAATATATTTCATATATTTTTCAGTTTGCATGTTTTTTGAAATAACTAAGACCGAAGTTAGTTTCATCTTTAAATAAATTTAAATGATGTTTCTCTGTCTGTTACATTTTTATGTTCATTAACTCCTCCTAGACTGTTGGTGCAAGGACGATGAAACTAAAACCAGCAACTCCCCTAATCCCTGGGAATGTCCTAAGGGGGTCTTTTTTTTTTTAAGGGCCACCTAACTGGCGCCCCACTGATCGCTGCCTATTTTTACTGCATTTTAAACTAAATACATGGCATTGGTGACCAAATCGGGGCAATGACAATGAATTTCATATCATGAACTCCCAAGGAGTACCATAAGGAGGTTCAATTTCTGAAGGGCCGCTTAAATGGGGCCCCACTGACTGCTATTTTTACAGCATTTACCTTGCTCCTACACTTATTGGATTAAACTATGATCAACATCAGTGCTTAGCACATTTTCAGAAATAAGTTTGGGCATTCTAAATACCTTCATGTACATTCAAATCGAGATAAAGAATTATATCAGGTACATTTCAAGTGTGGTAGTGTGAGTTCATGAAACTTATGTCTAGGTGGAAAACTAATCTTCCTGTTCTGGTTACAGTATCCCCCTAAAGATTTGTAACAGAAGATAGAATGAGATTGAGATGAAATGGCTCCTATTCATTTTATCTCAGTCTCATTTTAATATTTTTTCAGAAATAGTGAAGTGATGGAAAAATTATGATAGTTGTGATAGTCATACATTTCACTTGCTTAGTACAAATGGAGGTTCAAGTCTAAAATTATGAAGTGAATTAATTACACCAGTGATTTTGGAAGCACATATAACTCCATGAAAGTGTTGCAAATTTTCATTGTCAGAATAAAATATAAAATAAAAAAAAAAAAGAAACATGGGAAATGATCCTGAAGGTCTCAAAGGTACCCCCGCAGGAGCTAGCCTGAAGGCCACCCAAAGGGTGGCTTTAAGGCAAGTGTTATATATTTGTGAGAATTAGTAAAATCCATTTACTGGTTATCATTAGATGGATTCATTAGATAGTATCACACACATACATACACATTGTGTGTATGTACATGTAAGTGTCTAAGTTGATGTGCATCCTTGTCTTGACATCACATAATGACTGTAAGCAAGCATGTTGTTCATTTTCATCCTTTCATGAAAAATATGCATGGCCATGGGAAATATTACCTTGCTTGATAACAAGTGAGGGTACACAACAGAGAGGGCATCCAATTATAGAAAATCTGCCTCAACAAATTCTATCTGACTTGTACAGGCATGGAAAAGTGGACGTTAAAATGATAATGATGAGGCTGATGATGATGATGATGATGATGATATGTCACCCATATACACTGGCATATATGGTAATTAGATGATGATAATTTCTTCATGTTAGAAAATCACGAGGAAGAGCGGCATATCCTCAAGTGGCTATGTAAAGTAGTCAATGATGCTGCAGGGCCGTTCTTGCTGCTTGTGCTTAGTAGTTTTAAAATTAGTGTTGGCCAATGCAATCCAATCCCACCCTTTAGACTGAAAACAGTGACCAGCAAGCTGTAGGTTCTACACTGGAGTGACTTTGTCTTAGGTGAATTGCTTTACAGAGCTGGAGAGCTCCACCAACCCTGGAGTTACAAGAAAGGTGTCAAAGTGGGTACTAGACCATCAGAGGGACTTTATTCTTTGGTTTATTGTTGAAGTTGTGGAGGTGCAATGGCCCAGTGGTTAGGGCAGCGGACTCGTGGTCATAGGATCGCGGTTTCGATTCCCAGACCGGGCATTGTGAGTGTTTATTGAGCGAAAACACCTAAAAGTTCCACAAGGCTCCGGCAGGGGATGGTGGCGAACCCTGCTGTACTCTTTCACCACAACTTTCTCACACTCTTACTTCCTGTTTCTGCTGTGCCTGTAATTCAAAAGGTCAGCCTTGTCACACTGTGTCACGCTGAATATCCCTGAGAACTACGTTAAGGGTACACGTGTCTGTGGAATGCTCAGCCACTTGCACGTTAATTTCATGAGCAGGCTGTTCCGTTGATGGGATCAACTGGAACCCTTGACGTTGTAAGCGACGGAGTGCCAACAAACAATTGTTGAAGTTATTTCCCCTAACCTTTTTCTTTCTCAAAGGCACTCACTAGGCAGTGAAGGTTTTCACTTGGAGTTTCTTCCACAACGTGCTAATTAACCCACAGTTGGGACCCTGATACAACTCTGGGTCAGAATAAACTTGGGAACAATTGTAGCTAAGAGAAGGTTGTACACTCCTCAAAACCTTGTAATTCCTGAACTAGGGCTCCACTACCGGATGCAGTTTTAAGTCATCCTCAGGACAAAGTAATTGGATATAAATGGATTTAAAAGCAAGATGACAATTTTGTAACATAGCACTAGTCTAACGTGACTACTATGAAAATTGGTAATTAAATCTTGTTAAGAATCAGCTGGATTAATTATGATACACACAAATGATTAAATATCAGCTATAGTGGGATTGGTCCACAAACAGCAATGCTGTAATTGGTGCTTTATATCTTTTGCAACAGTCTCTGCCAAAGATGTTGAAAAATACTTTCTTGTCATGCCTTGTTAATAGACTGAAAAAAATTTCATGTCTTTTACTGAATTACTAAATTAACCCTGACTAGTGTGTGTGTGTGTGTGTGTATGTGTGTACATGTGTATGTATGTGTGTGTATATATGTGTCCATGTATGTGTGTATGTATGTGTATATATATATGTGTGTGTGTATATATATGTATCTGTGTGTATATGTGTATGTGTGTGCGAATGTGTGCATGTATGTGTGTATATATATGAGTATGTGTGCGTGCATATGTGTGTATATGTATAGGTGTACATACTTTTATTTTTAGCCTGGTACTTATTTTTCTTTTCTGACAAATTGACAAGTCATGGGGATGTAAATGAACCAACACCTGTTGTCAAGTGGTGGCTTGGTGCAAACAAAAACATAGAGACACACACTTGCTCCCCAACCACATGGTACCAGGTTCAGCCTCACTGCATGGCACCTTGGGCAAGTGTCTTCTAGGATGTCCTTGGATTGACCAAAGGCTTGTGAGTGGATTTGGCAGATGGAAACTGAAAGAAGCCTGTTGTGTATATTTGTGTGTGTATTTGTGTCTGTTTCCCCACCACCCATTGACAACTGGTGTTGGTGCGTTTACATCCCCATAACTAAGCAGTTCAGCAGAAGTGAGCAATAGAAAAAGCACCAGATTTTTAAAAAAGTAAGTTCTGGGGTTCATTTGTTCGACTCATATTCTTCCAGGCAGTGCCTCAGTATGGCTGCAGTCTAATGATTGAAACAAGTAAAAGATAAAAAAATATATATAATGCACAGGTGTGGCTGTAAGAAGCTTGCTTCCCAACCACATGGTTCTGGGTTCAGCCATTTGGCTCTCCAGTCCTCAGTCCAACTGCCCAACCCATGCCAGCATGGAAAGCGGACGTTAAACAATGATGATGATGATGATGATGATATACATATATATATATATATATATATATATATATATATATATATATAAAATTACCTGATAAAGGTTCATAAATCAGAAAAAGAGCACATTCACTGTAATCTATTTATGAAGATATAAATTTAACAGAACATTATGTATTAGAACCACATTTGGCTAAGCAAAATTACTGAATAATTTCATGTTAGGTCACACTTATGTCAGCAGAACACATAATTAAACACTCATTTAATTATGCTTTTTCCTTAGAGGAGTTTGATTTTATATGTAACCATTCAGTATTTTTGCTCGGATGATCATGGCTTTTGACTTATAATATTCACAGCCCGAAGGCAGCAAGCTGGCAGAAATGTTAGCACACTGAGTGAAATGCTTAATGGTATTTTGTCTGTCTTTATGTTCTGAGTTCAAATTCCACCAAGGTCAACTTTGTCTTTTATCCTTTCGGGGTTGATAAATTAAGTACCAGTTGTGTACTGGGGTCGATCTAATTGACTGGCCCTCTCCCCCAAAGTTTCAGGCCTTGCACCAAGAGTAGAAAAGAATATTCACAACCCTGTAAGATGCAGTAGAATTTTTTGTTGGCGTTAGGAAGGGCAGTTGGCGTTAGGAAGGGCAGTTGGCGTTAGGAAGGGCAGTTGGCGTTAGGAAGGGCATCCAGCTGTAGAAACTCTGCCAAATCAGACTGGAGCTTGGTGTTGCCATCCGGTTTCACCAGTCCTCAGTCAAATCGTCCAACCCATGCTAGCATGGAAAGCGGACGTTAAACGATGATGATGATGATGATGAACTGAACTGGTCGTAGTTTTGTATGACAAAAATTTTGACGCCATATTACAAATAAAGGTTTGTCAAGTTGAGAGTCTTTGTGTGTTTTGGAATGGCTAACTTCTGTTTTCCATGCAAGCAGTCACCCTGTTAGAACTGTTGTTTTTATATCTTTTATCTTTTATCTCTTACATTTTCCAGTCATGTGACTGTGGCCATGCTGGGGCACCACTTTGAAGAACTTTTAGTTAAATGAATCAACCCCAGTACATATTTTGTTTTTATGCCTGGTACATATTCTGTTGGATCTCTTTTGCTGAACTGCTAAGTCAAGGGGTCATGAACACACCAACAACGGTTAAGTGGTGGTGGGAGATAAAACACAAACACACACACACACACACACAATATATATATATATATATATATATATATATATATATATATATATATATATGTATATATATATATATATATATATATATATATATATATACAGATATATATATATATATATATATATATACAGATATATATATATATACACATACACACACACACACACACATATATATGTGTGTGTGTGTGTGTGTGTGTGTGTGTGTGTGTGTGTGTGTGTGTGTGTATATATATATATATATATACGATGGGCTTCTTTCAGTTTCCATTTACCAAATCCACTCACAAGGCTTTGGTCAGCCCATGACTATAGTAGAAAAACTTGCTTAAGGTGCCACACAGTGGGACTGAACTTGGAACCATGTGGTTGGAAGACAAGCTTCTGAGCACATAGCCATGCCTGCTCTTATATATATAAAAATGACAAACAGTACATTTACTGATATTCACAAGGCTTAGTCAAGCTGAAATTAATTAACTAGAAGAGCACAAAGCAGTGTTGAGAGAACTATGTGCACAACCATATTTATCACAATCTAGTACATTATAAATAGAATTTTCTCCTGGGACTGTTTCTGCTGCACAAGGTTTTCCTATGTCTAAGTGTACATGAGTGTTAAATATGATTGTACATGCATATGTCTCTTGCAGTGTTGTATTCTGCACCTCATTTTAATTAATTCCAGCTGGACCAATCTGGAATTGAGTGGGTGTCTGGTTGAACAGAGTTTTGTAATATTATTTTCAAACTAGCAGAGTCTGTGCCTCTTTCTGCTACTAAAGTAAGGTTTACACTTCTTCAACACTCTCTACTTGATGCTGATGCTGTAATAACTCTCTTCATCTGGACACTTACCTAAACTGTACAAGTGGAATTTTCTACACTTGCCCACATGAGCACAAGTATGTCTTTGGACACTGGCAGAACACACCATGAATATAAAGATTACAGTCTCCACCATCAATATTTCCCATCACGACATTCTGATGGTTTGGTATAAGGTTTGCTACACTCAGCTTATTACATTAAATACAAACATATTTATACACATACATGTCCACACATGATTTTAGAATCAACCCTATCCCCACCACACACAGATACATCACACCCACCCTCCCCATCCTGTATGCTCCCCGGCCGCAACTCCACTTCACAGGTATTTATTTACCTCACACACAACAATGACGCTGATCTCCATCCAAGGGACATAACTCTAAAAAACATAAGTTCCCTCGCTGGGTTTTCTCCCACAGTATTTCCATTCTGATTTTTCCAACACCTGCAAAGTGGATGTACCACTTTCTTACCGCTAGTGGCAGGGAGCCCATGCCTAATTGTTCCTACCAGCTCTTCTGATAAGTGCTGAGATTGATTTTCGAAAAAGATTATAAAACTGTATTGTATAAATAATTGATACAGCCACTCTATTGACAAATATGAGTGCTTGCTTTTTTCTCATTCATAAATTTCTTAGAGAGCAATATATGCTATATATATATATATATATATATATATATATATATATATATCCACTAAACCTTTTTTATTTTCCATTCCTGTTTATTTCTGTGTTCTTCTCTGTTGAAGAGTGTAGGTTTGAAACATAAAAGACTTTCTCACTTCCCGAGTATTAAACTAATACATCTGTTTGTTGTTTACATACCCGTCTTCGTCTTGTTTTTTTTTTTGTAAATTCTCACTAGACACACACACACACACACACACACACACACACACACATATATATATATATATATATACACACTCACACATATATATGTACACACACACATATTGTATGCATATCTCCTATCTTAGAAAGAACTTTTCCCCCACCACCTCCTCTTCCGGTCTTTTCATCATGTAACCTCGTGGGCATCGGTACCATTTTCCTCTTTCTCCGTTCTTCCATTCTCCGAACTTTCCATCTTTCCGACGAAGGGCTACGCCCGAAACGTCATACACTCTCTCTTTCCTTTCCTGAGCGTCCAATAATACTATCCATATCACGTCCTCACTTTGTTGTTTTTTTGTTATTGTTTTTTTGAACTATATATATATATATATATATATATATAACATATATAGGTTTTTATAGTCATCTAAGAATCTATATATATCTGTCTGTCTATCTGTTAATATGGTATGTTTTTGCAGATTGATATATAGTCTACAATGCACAAATGAATATATAAAGCCCATTTTTTATGCCTTTTTCATAAATATACATACATACATATATATATATATATATATATATATATATATATATATATAACTCTGCCAAATTAGATTGGAGCCTGGTGTTGCCATCCGGTTTCACCAGTCCTCAGTCAAATCGTCCAACCCATGCTAGCATGGAAAGCGGATGTTAAACGATGATGATGATATAGCTTGTGGTACTTAGGCTGTTGTATTTATGATTGCTTGATCATGGGTTTGATTCCCAGACTGGACGGTGCATTATGTTCTTGAGCAAAATACTTCATCCCACATTGCTCCAATCCCTTTTTGATCAGCAGGGAATGTTGGCCTGCTTGCCTACCCAGTGAAGTGATGTCATTCAATGGCTAAAATGATGCAAAATACACTGTGGCAAGCGATGTGTAACAATATCTGATAGTGTGCTCAGTTACATGATTACATGATAATGGGTCATCCCATAAATAATGCAGTTTTAAAAATATTTCTTTTATTTTTCAAAATTAAGATAAACAAAGTTCTTTTAAAATCTAAAATATACTCTCCTTCATTTTCTACAATGCCCTTCCATCTATCTGGTAGACTTGCAAGGCCCTTCCAAAATTCAATTGTCCAAGATAAAAAATACTCCTCTGGTACTGTTCTGATCTTGTCTACAGAATTCATATTTTTCCCATCCAAATGATTTTGAAGACTGTGGAATAAATGATAATCAGATGGGGGCAATGTCTGGCGAATATGGTGGATGGAGCATTATTTTCTATTTAATGTGCAATTAGACTCAGAAAATTTGTGAGAAACTCATTGACCCAATTTGCTGACTTTTCTGATGGCACACAGGTGTTGATGAATAACTGAATGACCAAATCCAAGCTTTTCTGCTAGTTCCTCAACAGATACAATGGGATTTTGTTTCACCAAGGTTTGTAGGACGTCCTCATTGAGCTCTACACATCTTCCAGGATGAGACCTGTCTTCTAGTCTGTAGTTGATAGCTTGGAATTTCTGGAACCACCATTGAGACTGGCTTACACTTATTGTCCGATCCCCATATACTGCATTAATATTCCTTGCACTTTCCATTGTGTTGTTGCCTTTATTGAACTCATAAAGCAAAATATGCTGAATATTCTCCTTTGTCACTTCCATTATAACTTTGAAAAAGTAACTATTAAAATCGAACTGCATTCTTCAAAACTTGCACTAAGAATAAGGACAAGGTAAAATTACTACCTGCTTTTATAGCAAGTTGATGCAGGTAGTTTATCTCATCTCCCTTCAACTTTTAGTTCATATAATTGAAACAACCACATTATTTATGGGATGATCCAATATATATACATATATATATACAAATATATATATATATATATATATATATATATATATATATATATATATATATATATATATATATATATATATATAACCCATGCTAGCATGGAAAGCGGACGTTAAACGATGATGATGATGATGATGATATATATGTGTGTGTATATATATATGTATGTATATATGTATGTATGTATGTATGTATGTATGCATATGCATGTGTGTGTATATATGCATGTATATATAAGTGTGTGTGTGTGAATACACACAAACACACATGCACATATTTATAACAAATTAAATGGGTAGCTTATAAGCAATTTGAACCTAAAGGCAAAATTAATAGAGGTCACAAAAGTGATGGAGGGTACTAACCAGCACAAGCTATTGCTAGAAACAAGAGTTGAAACATCTCAAAAGCCACAAAGTACTATGTGTGCTAGTTAATATACTATTAATTTTGCCTTTAATGACTAACAAAGGGAAGTAAGTCCATAGTGTACATAGTTGGAGTGAACGATTTCAGATTTTGATGAATAGCATCTTAATCTTCGTCAGTGACTCTTAACGCTTAGGGTTAAACTCAATTATCTCTGTCAGTCTTATAAGAAAAACTGTTGAAAACCTGTGCTGATTCTCAAAGCAGTAAACAAATTAAATGAATGGCTTATTAGCAATTTGAGCCTAGAGACAAAATTAATAAAGGTCACAAAAGTAATGGAGGGTACTGGGGACTTATCTCCCTCCGTCAGTCATTAAGTTCATGGCTTTGTAGCTTTTGAGTTGTTTTAACTCTTGTTTCTAGCAATAATTGGTGCTGGTCAGTATCCTCCATCATTTTGAGACCTCTATTATATATGTATATATGCATACATGTGGTATGCCTGTGTGGTAAGAAGATTGCTTCCCTACCACAAAGCCTTATGAGTGGATTTGGTTGACAGAAATTGAAGGAAGCACATCATATATATATATATATATATATATATATATATATATATATATATATATAAACATATGTTTGTATGTGTGTGTTTCTGTGTCTGTGTTCCCCCCCATCACTGCTTGACAAACCAGTGTTAGTGTGTTTACATCTCCATCACTTAGCAACATGGCAATAGAGACTGATAAAATAAGTACTAGGCTTAAGAAATAAGTCCTGAGGTTGATTTGTTTGACTGAAACCCTCCAAGGCAGTACTCCAGCATGGCCACAGTTAAATGACCAAAAGAAGTAAAAGAATAAAAGAACACACCACACACACACACACATACACACACACACACACATACACACACACACAAATATACAAACCACAAAAAGTCACAAGGTATGAGAGGTGAATATATTTATTTAAGCACTTATCCTTAGGATTACAGCTGTTTTGTGGTCTTGAAAGTAATAATAATTTTAGCATATAAAAAATTATGTTTACTCGTTTACATGTGTGTACTTATATTCATGCTATAATTATATAATGCAGAGCATACAAGTTAGTACAGACATGTAAAAATAATCTATTATACACTGAAATTATTGCTATATGATAAAGACTGCAAAACAGCTATAATACTGAGGATGACAAGTGGTTAAATAAATATATTCAATTCCGACATTTTATGGCTTATATACATCTCATGATATAATTTCATCGATTGGATCTCCTGGATTTAGCTGCATGGAACTCTGCATTATACACCCTTGTAGTGGATTACTATGTGGTCTGTTAGCCAAGTCTCCGAGAGGAGCTTTCTGTGATAGCCCCATGATTCTATGAATCTATATATTGCACCACAAATTTATGCACACACATGCACATACATACATACATACATACATACATACATACATACATACATACATACATACATACATACATACATACATATGTATGTATGTATGCATGTATGTATGTGCATGTGTGTATGTATACACTACCTTTCTCAGTCATTAACTTATACTCAACTTAAATGCCATTCTATGTCTGGAGGCTGGAACAAAATATAAATAGATAAGTAGATAAATATATAAAATAAAAGTATAAAAAATAGAGGGAAGTTGGAATGATAATTGCAGTGACAATGTCTTGAGAAATTATCTTTAATTGACTGCAGTTTTCTTTTATATTTTCCATTTACTGTTGTTCCCTTCTTAACAGAGTTAGTTTTTATGTGTGTTTCATTTGTAGTTTTTGGATAACATGAGTGAGCAGACCTGAAGTAGTCAGTTGAGTATATACATTTGATACTAACTGTAGGTACATGACCTCTGGGTAGGTTAGTGAAGTAGATTCTGGTCTACTATAAATACTGTGACCTGGTCACCAACACAATTCCACTGCATCACATGTAGTACAGTTTTGTGTCTGAGACCAAATTAGAGAAATGTGATGACATTTATGACATAGTAAGAAATAGTTGAAAATTGAATATCTCAGGCTTTTTCTATATTGTATTTTTCAGTTTTTGTCTGAGAGTTTGAATGGCTCAAATGACTTTGATAATGTAAACGTTTCAATTTTGACAAAGGATCTCATATCAAGTCACTTGCCAAGTAAATGACACATGCGCACGCACGCACAGACAGACTGACACACACACACACACACACGTACACTTATGATACATATAGACACAGGCTTTTATATGCATACACACACATCTATCTGTCTGTTCATTCAGCCATCTATCTAGCCTCAGTTATGGGCAACCTACAGACCATATGACTTTCTGAATGACATGCCTAATGAAAAATTACCTTGAATATTTCAGTATTGTGGCCTGCTAGATGATGAGCCATGCTTCATGTGGCCCATTTTTTGAAAAAGGTTGCCCATGCCTGATCCATCCATCCATCCAGCCATCCATCCATTCACACATAATAAGTAAATATTTTTGTTAAAATATTTTTACATATTGTTTCATTGTAACAAGCCTTTTGGTGACAATTTACTTTATTAATGCCTGCAGCAAACCCTGTGTAATACATGTCCCTGACTAATGGAACTCTAGAGTCACTCATGCATATGCTCACTCACACACATATATGCAAATATATACCTACTCTCTCTCTCTCTCTCACACACACACACACACACACATACACTCACACATGCATACACACACACTCATTCACATACACAAACACACACACACTCATTTGCATACACAAACACTCACTCACACATACACACACAATAAATCTGCAGAGATTGTCAATATGAACCCACCATTAATCTTGATAACATATTTAGTCTATTAGTTTTTCCCTCTCTTAATAAGATCCTTGCTAGCTAAACACCAGTTCTTTATGCAGTGCCATGGAGACAATCTCCTTCTCAGAGACCTCTGTAACCCATCTGTCTCCATCCGCCTCTTTGTAGCTAAATCTCTCCTCATATGGAGATACATGATCTCACAGTCGAAGTGAAGCTGATTCACTTAGGAAGTTGGTCACTCAGAAGGCACCCATTAGTATACTATAATAGTCCTACCTGATCACACAGAGGAAAGGCAAATGTTGCAAGCCCCAAGAAAGCAACCCATCTAGGAGAGTAATGACTCCGAATGAAAATTTGTTACTGGGAAAAGTGGACTCTTTAAACTAGTCTTAGACAACCTCTCTAGTACTAATGGTTGAGTAAAATGCATGCAGTCCATAATGTAAAGTGTTAGTGATAGGAAAGCCATCATGTGTGATCAAGTAAGACTATAATGTAGGACATAAAAAAACATGCCAAAAAGATGTAGAATCATAATAAGTTGCAAGATTGCTGTGAAATCCATCCAGGCCATGTCAATATAAGTAGAGTTATTCCTACCATTTACCCGCACTTCCTTTAACTTGTTCACTCTGACATTGAGAGAGTGCTGGGTAGCAGCAGAAATCACTTGAGGACAAACACATAAAACAATAAATCAGTTTAAATCATAAAAAATTAAATATATTTATGTGCTGTGAAAACAGGCAAACCCTAACAGTTCCTGCAAGACCCTCTTACAGAGAAGTAATGAGAAGTTCTTATTTCTTCTCATTTATTTTCCAAAGACAGGTCCAGCTCCAAATGTTATAATTCATCTCTAACTATGAGACTTAAACTTATTCACTTTTTCTAATTTCCTATGTAATGTAAACCACTCTTACTTTTTTTTTTACTCAGTTATGCGAAGATGTTTGGTTTAATGGTTAGGGTACTTGGGCTCACAATAGTAAGATTGTGAGTTTAATACCTGGTGGCATATTGTGTCCTTGAGCAAGATACTTTATTTTGAATTGCTCCAGTTCACTTAGCTGGCAAAAGTGAGTAGTACCTGTATTTCAAAGGGCCGGCCTTGTCACATTCTGTATCATGCTGAATTGCCCTGGGAACTATGTTATGGGTACATGTGTCTGTGGAGTGCTCATCCACATGCATGTTAATTACACAAGCAGGTTGTTCTGTTGATTGGATTAACTGGAACCCTTGTGGTCGTAACCGACAGAGTACCAGTTAATCCAACGATCGATAAGACACTGGTGTTAATTATTATATGGGGCAACAAAAGAGCCTCTATGTGATGGTTGCTTGACCTGCTAGAAATAACAGCTACACACAACCTACATCACACACTACTGGCTTAAAAATGTAGTTGCACTTGAGTTAATGTTCCCTTAGGTGTATAATGCCTCAGAGTGGGATGATAATGGCTGGAATTACCTTTCAGACCATACATCTGTTGAATTAAGGCAACATCAGTGACTGGTATTTCTTTGATAATGTAATAGTTTACCAGTTTGACCAGAATGGTACTGGTTTGCCTCAACTAAAGTACTAACAATGTCATGTTGAAAGACTAAATTATTACAGAGAATTACTTATTAAATCTACTTAACAGGAAAATTAGGCTAGATTGGTAGGATTGAGACTAATTCATATTGGAATTTTCTGGAATTTCTGTGTGTTTAATGGAAACTTTCTATGTTGTGTGTAGTCATGGCAGCATGGTTAGGTATTTAACTTTGCAATTATTTGCTTCTAGGTTAGGTTCTAATGCATTGAATCTTGAAGGAAGTGTTTTCTACCTTAGCCTTGGTAAGTTAATGAGAGGACCTTTATATTGTTGCTCAGCCTGCCAGGTATAGTAAGCAAGTCTCCTTCAAATCACATCCTATCAATTTAAAAACAAACTAAAAATACATCGTATAATATAATCCCTGATGCACCGATGCCTCAGAAAAATGACAAAGTTGTTGTGGTTGGAATGCTTTTGCTCATAAGTTTGAGAGAGGGGATGTTAAACAATGACAACCCTAACCTTGGCTTGACCGAAACTTTATGAGTGATGGAAACTATGTGGAAGCCTGTCAGATTGATAATGTTTGTTTGTGGATGGGAGACTTAATCTTATCTACCTACTCTACCTTCTATTTCTCTCTCTCTCTCTTTATTTGTTTGGTAGTTTGTATAATGATTTGTTCATGATTGCAGGTATATAAAGGTGTACTACATACAGAAGCACAACTTGAAATGGAAGTGTTAAGGCATTTAACAATATAAAGGTTCCCCTGGTGAAGAGGATTGGCCTGCAAAAATCCTGTGCCAGTGCCACATAGAAAACACTTGTGCTGTTACCACGTAACAGCACTTGTGCCAGGGCCATGTTAAAAGCATGCAGTGCATATTCTAAAGTGGTTGGCGTCAAGAATGGTATCCTGCTGTAGAAACCAAGCCAAATCAGACTGGAACCTGGTGCAACTCTCCAGCTTGCCAGTTCCGGTTAAACCGTCCAACCCATACCAGCATGGAGAATAGACGTTAAAGGATGATGATGATGGTTGTGATGCATTAGTGAATTAGAAATCTATACTAGTAATCCCAACACTGGAAATATAATTATTTCTAATTTAAGCACAACAATTTTGAAGATGCCATCAACTTCAGTACTTAACTTATACTTTGTTTTAACAACCCCCAAAAGATGAAAGGAAAATTTGACTTTGGTTGCAATTGAAACCCAGAATTTAAAGGTATGGAAGAAACACCATAAAGTATTTTGTCCAATGTTCTAACAATTCTACCAATTCACAACCCTCTACACGAAGATAATAATAATTCCCAATACAGGCAAAAGAACTCAAATTTGGCAGCGGTGGGGTTAGTCAAGAAAAGGATCCCCACCACCTCAGTACGTGACTGATACTTTTTTTCTATTGAACCAGATGCATGAAAGATAAAAATTCTTCTTCTTTGGAAGATAATAAAGCAAATCACATATATACATGTGATTTGGGGAAAAAAATCTAATAATAGACTCTGTCACTCTGTCAGTGAAATAAATATTGGTTTCTTGCTTGGCATCAAGGTTCATATAATAGAAGCAATATCATTCTTTGGTACAGTCTTTAGATATATTAAGTCAATTTCCAGTATATTACAGTATTTCAAACCCCTGCAAGATCAATTTAACCTTTCATCTTTTGAGTATTGATAAAATAAAAATAACCCCAGTCAAATGTTGGTATCAATTAAATATTCCTACAAAGAAGCTGAAATGTGAATAGAATTATAACAGGAGATTAAAAGTAACATCAAAAGAATGAAATACAAAGTTGGTATTAATGGAATTTGAGCACAGAATGTAAAAGAATATTGCTTTCTACTATAGGCACAAGACCTGAAATTTTGGGGGAAGGGGTCTGGTCATTCATTTTGACCTTAGTTCTCAACTGGTACTTACTTTATGGACTTCAAAAGAATGAAGGGCAAAGTTGAGCTCAGCAGAATTTGAACTCGATGTAAACCAGAAGAATTGCCACTAAGCATTTTATCTGGCATGTTGACAATTCTCCTAGCTTATAAAAGAATATTGGTTTCACATTTTGGCACAAGACCAGCAATTTTATTAGGCCTGAAAAGACGAAAGGCTAAGTCAACCTTGGTGGAATTTTAACTCAAAATGGTTCTGCCAGCTCACCGCCTTAGCTTATTATCAAAGAATATTATAAATATTCATTGAGCAATTCACTTATGGCAAAGTTATCTTTTTTTTTCCTCTTAACCTCTTCTGTTATTAATTAGAAATTGAATTACTTCATGCACAATGTTTGTGTGTGTAAGTGTGTGTATGTGAGTATGTTTGACTACTTATATCTAGATGTATGGATATAAGTGTGTATATCCCCGTGCATAAGTGGAAGACAGTAAATGTTATTCTATCTACTGGTATGTAATAACAGTTATCTATTCAATTGGTGTACTTCTCCAGCAATCTTACCCACTTTTGTAAGGCAGAGGAGGAAATTGTTCAACATCTTACATTTGTTATTTGTTGGCTATCACCAGCTTGTCTGTAATCATATTTGTTTATCAGTAGAGTAGGACATCTTAGATAGGCTGCTTCCTTCTTGGCGAATTAACCAATTAAGATTTTTCTTAGAGCTCAAAGACCAGATTCTGATCTTTAAAACAGGCTGACCTTTATCAGTGTTCAACAGAACAGTTGAATTCAACAACAGGTTGTTACTATCACCACCATCATCATCATTAATTTTTTTTCTCTTCTATCTTAATTGGAATATAAGTGAGGTTGACTGCCAAAGCAAGATACTTAATAACCAAATAACCATACTCACTCATCTCAAGGAAGTAGACGTTCCCCCATTGTGCATTCAAAGACAGTATGGTGTTAGCATTCAGGCACTGACCCATAAAAATGCCATTAAAGTTATTGAGATTGGATGTCTAAGCTTGAAGCAAAGAGATAATGAAGTAACTGGAAATATTCTAATTAAGATTATTCCATTGTTATAAGCAAAACAGTGTGACTAATTATCATCAAATGCATCAAGAGAGTCAAAGTAGGATATCTTCATGCTGGAAATGTTGAAGGGATGAGACAGGTTGAAGGTTACCATTCTTTAAACCAAAAATATTCAACAACAAAGATAAAAAAAAGTTGGCTGATAGGATTGCATTTCCTCCCTAAGTCATATGTATCCAGATTTTAGAACAGGTAACCCATATTTGCTGCATGTTGTAAGAGGTAACTAAAAGGCTTGACATCAGGAAGGGTCTCTGGCCACAAAATACTGCTCCAAAAAGAATACTCTGACATTAATTAGAAGACTAACAAGGGTTCATAAGACTTTAGATGTTTGCTGCTGCTGCCTTAAATAACTTAGGATTTCAACATTTCGACATCAATAAGAACCAATTTACAAGCAATAGAGTTGATATAATAGACTAGAAGACAGAGATATAGCATGGTCACAGTATATTAACTAGCACCAGAAAATTTTTAGAAGAATAAAACACATGCTTGAGTTTACATTTACATACAGTTTTGATCGGCATTTCTGGCCAATCCTTGCCCACATTTCCCTGTCGCCAAATGCTAATACAAAGTAATTAAAAATAGATATACTAAAACATTAACTGTACTAAACTCATCCAGATATGTTTATATTTTATATAATAGCAGCAACTAAAAGGGGCTATAGACATTGCTCCTTCTATAGACACTAATATAGATTTATAAAACAAATACATAACTGCAAATTTATGAAAACAACACAGTTACTTAAATCAGCTCCAAAAATTGCACTGATCTTCACCAAACTCTCCAGTTTTTTTCCTTCTGCAGTAAGCTATCCAAATCTTTTTGTAGCTTCTTCGAGCTGTCTATGCTCATCTTTAGCATTCAAATTATTCTGTCAAATGCAATACTTATTTATTCACCTTGTTTTGAATTAATCATACATTATCTCATAGCTTTGAGATTTTGATGATACAGTTATTTTTAGAATGGCATTGTATGGTAGGTGTGAGAAGCTGGGTCTGGCCAGTTTGAACATAAAACAGGTAGGATATTTTTGCTGGTTTAAATGCTAACGGGTTAAAGTAGGATCAGTCACACAGGACATCTTCAATACATTCACCCACCTTTCAGGTAATTTGCTGTGGAGTAGCAGCATATTCTTCTCAACTCTCATCTTTTCAAATGGAATTTTAAAATGTTGATGAGGCTTTAGTCAAAGAAGAAATTGCCTGTCTTTAGACTTTTCAGTCTCATCCACTACATAACCAGACAGAGGCGTGGCTGCATGGTAAGAAAATTGCTTCCCAACCACATGGTTCCAGGTTCAGTCCTACTGCATGGCACCTTAGGCGAGTGTTTTCTATTATGGCCTCAACCGTGTAAGTGGATTTGGTAGATGGAAACTGCAAGAAGCCTGTCATATCCATATATGTATATATTTATGTGTGTGTGTGTATTTGTGTCTGTGTTTGTCCCCACCACCATCTCTTGACAACCAATGTTGGCATATTTCCATCCCCGTAACTTAGCAGTTTGGCTAAAGATGCTGATAGAATAAGTACTAAGCTTACAAAGAATAAGTCCTGGGGTCGATTTGTTTGACTGAAACCCTTTAAGGTGGTGCTCCAGCATGGCTGCAGTCAAATGATTGAGACAAGTTAAAGAATAAAGAGGAAAACTGCCTGCCCTTCCTGATCAAAGGAATTATAATGATGATGATGATGATGATGTCGACGACGACGACGATGATGATGATGATGATGATGATGATGATGATAACACTTTCTTACTAAAGAAAAAATGTGTCAACAAGGTCAGATATGTTGAGTTTGAACAAATATCATTGTCTTTACAGCAGGTGGATATGACTGGGTTCCTGACTCAGTATAGAGAGTGAGAAAGAGAGTAAAGTAGATTGTATGAGTAAGTGAGAGAGAGAGTGAGAGTGAGAGAGAAAGAAGAGAAAGAGGTGGGAGAGAGAGTGAGAATAATAGATAGAGAAAACAAGACATAGGTGAAGCCATGGAGAGATAGAAAGAGAGTGTAAGGTGTAGGAGCATAGAGAAGTAGAAAGAAATGGTGAAGGGGAGGTATGGAGAGTTAGTGACAAAAGGGGAGAGGTAGTGCTTATAGAAATGAGAGGATGAAGGAAAAAGACAGAGAGATGGTAACAAGCAGAGATAGATTGATAGAGAGGTGGGGGTAGAGTGAAAGAGTATCTTAAGGCTCATATTACCATACTGATGACAACTGCTGATCTGATGACTATCTTAAACTAACTGATTGTCTCTAAAAGATAAAAAAAATCTCATGTATTACTGCTGTTTGATATTTCTATAAAGCATGGAATTATAAGAGGAGGCTACAGCTAAAGCAATCTTCATTCTAAGAAGATGTATATATATATATATATATATATATATATATATATATATATATACGTATATATATCAAGTTAAAACTTACTTGCAAATGGACGCGTCACGTTCGATAATATAATAATACGAATGATATATGAGCATATGCATGTATACATACATATATGTACATACCTACATCTACATGTATATATAGATGCATATCCGGGTACAGGACGTCAAAAAAGGAACGGGAACATAAACAAAGCACAAAAAAACGGACTTTGATTACGGACAACAGAATGAACACATAAGAAAACAGACGAGCCATTTATGGAACTTTTCCTTCATCAGCTGCCTCTATTCTAAACTAGGCGTTTCGAAGATGGCCTGGCCTAGTGGTTAGAGTAGCAGGCTTGCGGTTGTGGGATTGCAGGTTCGAATCTCAGACTGGGTGATGTGTGTGTTTATGAGTGAAACCCCTAAGCTCCATGCGGCTCCAGTAGAAGGTAATGGCAAACATCTGCTGACTCTTTCGCCACAACTTTCTCTCACTCTTTCCTCTCACTCTTTCCTCCTGTTTCTAGTGGCTCACCTGCAATGGGCCATCGTCCTGTCCAGGTGGGGAACCTATACACCAATGAAACCGGGAAACTGGCCCTTATGAGTCAGGTAGGGCTCAAGAAGGAACAAACAAAAAACAAAATATATATATCACATGAATCCAGATCTAGAGAAGTTTTAATATATTCTTTGAGTACAACAAACCCAATATATAATCCATTCTCTCTCTTTTTCTCTTCCTGTCTGTTTGTCTGTCTGTCTCTGACTGTCTGTCTGTCTGTCTGTCTGTCTTTCCTTTTCTTCCCCTCCTCCTCCTTCCCCTCTTCCTCCTCTGTGAAAATTGTAGGTAGACAAGAGTATCTTCATATATAGAAGATATTCCAATGTTGTGACAGTGACAGACAAACTTCACAGGCATTGAAATAAAAGATGTCTTTCCTGTAAGCCATAATTAATAATATATTGATCTTGTTTTGTTTTGCTATCAGATAAAAAAAAAAGTTCACCAGACAATCCTATTCAAAATAAGAATAAGTTAAAAAAAAATATAGATTTGCTACTTAAGAATGAAGACTTGGTATTGGAAATCATAAAAATATGGCAACCAAAGATAACAATTGCTCTTGTCATTACAGTGAGGAATATGAAATACCAAACAAAATACATGAATACACAGAAAACGTGTGCACACAGACACATAGACACACACATACATACACACACACAAACACATAAAAACACATACACACACACAGAGTTTCTCCTTGTGTGTGTGTGTGTGTGTGCGTTTGTATGCATGTGTGCATACACACATGTGTGTGTATGTGTGTGTGTGTGTGTGTGTGTGTGTGTGTGTGTCTTCTTGCAATGGGTTGGAGGAAGTCTGGGGAGCTATTTACTGCTGTTAGCAACAAAGGTGTTCTTCAGTGTGAGGGGCAGATTGTCTAACACTTGCATCAGAACTGCAATGCTGCATGATAGTGAAACATGAGTCTTGGATGCAGAGAACTTGAGAAGACTGGAAAAAAAATGCAGTGAGCATATTATATTAGGTGTGCAATACAAGTGTGTATGAATGTGATCACACACATCCTGAGGGAAAAATTGGGCATAAGAAGAATCAGATGCAATGTGCAAGAAGGAAGACTGCACTGGTATGGACACGTGATGCATTTGAATGAGGACAGCTGTATGAAGAAGTGATGGTTAGTAAAAGTCAATGAAATTTGTGGAAGAAGAAGGCCTAGGAAAATTTGGGATGGAGTGGTGAAGGCTGATCTCACATCCCCAAACCTCATTTGAAAGATGACAAGAGACTTGGATGATTGACAATATTTGGCTTTCAAGAAGACCCTATTAATTCAGTGAAACAAAGTTCTGGAAGTGTTCTGTGTGTGTGTATAAATGCACAACTAGGTTCTTCACTCTATTTCATCCTTAAGACACCCCCACTGTCCATCATCTCTAACTGCAGCTTTTCTTTGATACCACTAAATTTTTTCATTGCTTGAAACCATTTTACTTGATATTCATTCTTCATCTTCATTCTGTTCTCTCCACCCTCATTTTACACTGATCACCTCCACTGAGTCACCAAATTATCTCTCCTTCTTCACCGTCATACGTCTCTCACTCTCCCTATACACTACACATGTTCCTCTCCCCAACACACTCTAGCAGCCTACCCAAACACATGTCATCTTTGAAGGAAAAGATTTTTTACTGCCAGAAATAGAATTATCTCTCTGAACATTTCCAACATGTTTTTACTCTGGCTACAAAATTTATTGAACAGCTACCTCCCCTGCTAAATATCATCTAGGCTGCAGAAACTATTAACTAAATCTAGTGTATTAGCCAGGCATTTAGGGGAGTCTTCTTTTGGTGTACACTTTGTGCATACGGCTCCAGTGTATCTGCCACATACAAAATATTTTTTGTTAATAGCCTGATGATACTGAGATCCCATCTTCTTTTCTACTTACTAATGGCTTAGTCTTTGCTAAGTTTACTTAGAAGCTTCTTGATTCTAGGTTTTGCTTCAAAGCCTGGAATTTCATTTATAGATCAGTTATAAGAACCAGGCCATTAGCATCTAAAGTTTCCACAATCAGCTTGCCTTAAACTCTTTTGTGATGGGGCTATGATGAATAGAAAAAGGCTGAGGATTGAGCCTTGATGTATCCCAACCTTCATACTGAATTTTTCCACTCACCTATTTTGCTCCATATGACTATTTGCATACTAAATTCTTTCATCCACCCATTTTGGACCTTCTGATGTCATTGTACACTCTACTATTTCCCTCCTCATCACCTGAGAAAACGTACACATTCTAGCTTATTGATTGCTCTCTAATTAACACACATTGCTTCCCACTTTCCAGCCACCCATTTCCAGCTTTTCTACTGTAATTCCTCTCCTCATTCTACATGTCTTAAGTTTCTGAGTACTTTCTACATTTATTCTGTACAAGGCATCCCCCACCTGTGCTGATGCCTACTGCAATGATTGGTGAGTGATATATCCTTTCAAGTGTTGGTGCCATGACAAACGCATCGAATACCCACTTAAACAAGTGGCTGGCTAATGAACAGAAAAAACAGAAGTATTTTTAGTCCTGTCTTGCTGAAGACTAGTCAACCTCTTTAGTGTTGGTGCTATGAGAAAATGCATCCAATAGACTCTATAAAGTAACTGGTGATAGCAAAAGCATCCGACCATAGAAATCATGCCAAAGAACATGTAGTAGCTCCAATCTATGAGAACTGTGATTTCCAATATGAAATAACTCATATAATGATAACTCATTCCAACCTATGCTAGCATGGAAAGTGGATGTAAAATAATGATGATGATCCTGATGATGTGTGTTTGTGTTTGTATTTTTGTGTTCTCACATGTGTGTTTCTGTGAATGTGTATCTGTGTATTTGTTCACATTTGCACTTCTTTGAAAATCACTGAGATATAAACAGTGATATTGTCTGCCAACAAATCATCTATTCGCTTTGTACCTTCAAAGATGTAGGGGTTAGTGAGAGCAAAGGTGTCTGGCTGTAAAGCATTGCCTCAATCCTATATTTGTCTAACCTGTGCTAGCATGGAAAATTTATATAAAAATGAATGAATGAAGTGTAATATTGCCTTTGATGTTTTGGGGTATTACTGTTCAGAAGTAAAATGATCTGGTAATGTTGTTCAGTGCAAGGTCAGCCCAAACCAAACAGATTAAAGATCAAAGGCATCACAGATGTAACCATTTCATTTCGTGCATATCCAGTGCTATGGTGTCCAATGTTCCTTCATTTCAAGATACAGGATGTAATCAAAGTGAGATTTGACTGCTTTTTTTGGCAGGTTAGGTGCTACCCGCAGTTAATTTGCTTGGAGTCAGGTTTCCCAGTGATGGATTTAAGGTTGGCGTGATTGTGCAGCTATCTTTGGAGCATGGTAGAAGGTGACATCCGTGAAATCATCTGTATTTAAAGTTATATGTGTTTTGTGGAAGTGCAAGCTGATCATATCGGAATAAAATAAAAACTGTGAATGAGAAGACAGATTCTTGTGGTACACAATTTGAAAAATTGTAAATTATAGATGAGTTATTATCTAATAGATGTCTAACAACACACCTTGGTAGACCTGAAAGTCAGTTTACTAGCAAGCATTTTTGTTGCTGCTTAAAAAGGTTTTGAGTGTTTTATTTGTGGAGAAAAACAGGTAAGAGGTGGTGACAGGAAAAGCATCTGGCCATAAAAATTCTACCTCAATTACCTACCATCCAAGCCATGCTAGCATGGAGGGAAAAGAAATGCAAAACAGATGTTAAACTGTACAAACGAACAAACAAAGGAACTAGTGAGCATAAACATGGGATGGAGTTGAAAGAATTTTGATGTTAATTTGGCTGGTGTGTGATTCTGAAGCTATAATGTACCTTATGTATATCGTTTGTGAGTGGTGTGCTAGTTGTGTGTTATCATTTAACCCTTTAACATTTAAGCTGACCATATCTGGCCAAAATAGTCTACCTGTTTTATCTTCAAACTGGCTAGATTTGACCTCTCACACTCACCTTATAATATCATTCGAAAAAAAAATACGAGACAGTCAAGTCACTGAAATCTCAGAGCTACAAGGTGATGCATGACTAATTCAGAACAATGTAAATAAAGAAGCATCACATCTGACAGAGAAATCTGAATGCTAAAGGGTTAAATTTTGTTGTGGATGGGGAAAAAGAATATGTAGGTTTGTAATGTCAAAGATGAGTCTTTCTAGAAGTTTTGACATTGTGAATAGACTGGTGATAGGTTTCAGTGTTATTGCTCCAGTTGGGTCTCATTAGATTTTAGAATTGTCAAAATTTTGCTCAATTCTGGTGACTTGGCATTGTAGCTATGAGTAAATGAAAAGTATCTGATGGCAATAACTCCTTCAGACTTTAGATGTATGTTTGTGACTTTATTAGGTCCTAAAATTTTTGGGATTTTAAAATTCCCTTTGCTTTTCTGTTATTGGTTGGTTAGAAGGAGCAGGATTATAGTTTAGGTGGAATATCTGGTTATGAAGTGAACTTCTTAATCCTTTGACCATACCGCACCATACATACATATACATACATACATACATACATATATATGTGTATATCATCATCATCATCATTTGGCATCTGCTTTTAATGCTGGCATGGGTTACATGGTTTGACTGGAACTGGTAAACTGGAGAGCTGCACCAGGTTCCAGTCTGATTTGGCATGGTTTCTATAGCTGGATGCCCTTCCTAATGTCAACCCCTCCAAGAGTGTAATGGATGCTTTTTATGAGCTACCAGTATGGTTGCTTTTATGTGCCACCAGCATGACACCAGTACCAGCCATGACTATGATATCATTTGGCTTGACAACTCTTCTCATGCATAGCATATCACCAATATATATATAAGTAGCTGGTGATTATCACACACTGATGACAGGTTACTACCCAGAAACCCGGGTCTGTGTGTATCACGTAAGGTTAGAGATGGGAACGATGATTTCCTTTTGCAAATACTAATTGGACACAGAAGGTGAGCTGGTAGAAATGTTAGCATGCCGGGTGAAATGCTTAGCGGTATTTCGTGTGCCGCTACGTTCCGAGTTCAAATTCCGCCGAGGTCGACATCATCTGTAGCATACTAGCTTTATTTCTTTCTAGATCATGCTACTTTCATATACGTATGTTTCTGTCCTCATTCCTGATCTCTCTCTCTCTCTCTCTCCGGCTGGGTAATCTTGTACCTAGTCTACAGCAAGACACCTGTTTCTGTCTCTCTGTCTCACTATAACCTTTCATCATCTGACACAAAATCACATCCTCCATTATCCCCTCTCGTCTCAGAAGACTTTTGTCTTCCAAGTTACCTGGTGACTCTGTCAGTGCAGGTGTCACTTAAAAAGCATCCAGTCCACACCATAAAGTGGTTGGCATTTGGAAGGGCATCCAGCTGTAAAAAGCTTGCCAAAACTGACCTTGCCTGTGCTTGTGCCACATAAAAAGCACTAAGCCCACTCTGCTGGGTAGTTGGTGTTAGGGAGGGCATCCAGCTGTAAAGATCATGTTAAAACAGTCACAGAGGTCTGGTGCAGGCTTCTGCCTGGCCAGCTCCTGTCAAACCATCCTACCCATGCCAGCATTGAAGGTGGACGTTAAATGATGATGATGATAACACAGGTGCATACATACAGCTAAACACATGTTCACACACAACAATCTAAACCACACCTGTCTCATGCAAGTCTAACATCCACAACTTGGATTAATCCCCCTGAGTTAAAACCTTATGAATTGTAACCATGAAACATATACTAAAGAACTGTATGTGAATAACATGTTTTTAGACGTGCAACTTTACAATGCAGCTATGTATATATATATATATATATATATATATATATATATATATATATCTATATATATATCTATATATATATATATATATATATATATATATGTGTGTGTGTGTGTGTGTGTGTATGTGTGTGTGTGTGTGTGTGTGTGTGTGTATGTGTGTGTGTATGTGTATGTGGATATTAATGGATATAATGGATATTAGCGTCAAAACTCTCATTTAAATTTTTGATATATAACCAAGGAGATCGATTCATAAGGAGTCTACTTTAGACCTTTGGGGAGAATTCTCTTGCTATTTTGGTAGCGATTACATGTTTATCTCATCAACACATTGTGGAGATATCATCATATGAACATATATAAATATATATTGAATTACGGAAAAATTTGGATAAGTACTGTTTTCACTTTGCTAAAGATTTTCTACTATTTGAAAATAATATGTATTCTTGTTTTTATACTATTCATTTGTTTCTTTATAGATTATTTTAATAGATAACTTATTTAACACTATATTATTTAGAAGTTATAGTTTCATTTCAACATAATATTAGAACTTCGATTGGAATAGTGTTGATATATTTTCGATTATTTTTGATTAATATTATTTGATTAATTATTAATCTTTATAGTTTATAATATCGTTAAAGTTTTTTTTAAATCAAAACTTTGTATATATATATAAAGTTTAACCTTTTATTCTTAATAATTTTTTCTTTCCTAATTTTTCATTCATAATTTTTTCCATTCATAATTTTTTCATTCATATTTTTTATTATTACGTTTGTAGAAATAAATAATCTCGTATTTTTCTATTATTCAATTGATCTTTAATCATAATTAAATAAACGTCTTTAGCTTTAAATAGTATAGCTTTAACTATTACACCGGTTAAATATGTACTAATTTTATCTTCATTATTATTTTAAACTTAAACTTCGTTCAACTTGTATTTAAAACAATGATAATTTAAAACAATGATAATTTAGGTAAGATGTTTTTTGTATATAATATACATGTTATTATTATGGATGAAGGGATGATTATTGAATGGTTATTATTTTGATATTATGATATTTTTAAAATAATTTTTTCTATCTTTATATAATAAGTATTTCATATTAATTCATTTGGTACTTATTGTTGGTTGAGATATATATCTAATTATTGTTCTAATTACGATCTGACGAGTAGCTATATTTTTGAATAGAACTTATTTTCGATAATTTCAATTGATTTTAATCGATTTAAATTTCTTTTCTATTTGAAAATTGGTTATGAAACACGTGTAATCTTTTTATTATATTTATCTTATGATATTTACTTTACTTTATATTATACTCATTTATTGTGCTTTTAATTATTAATTTTTCTATATGTGATAGTGGATTTTCATCGATGAGTTCTTGAAAATTGGTTATTTTCCCTAAAACTATATATATTTTATATATACTT